>NW_019721015.1:125122-185239 GCF_002891405.2 Cryptotermes secundus | reverse complement strand
GCATTGCATTTTGTAGCTTTTGTCTTTTTCTTTAAGGCAATCATTGTAACTTCTGTAAAGTCCTTGGGCCACTCTCCACTTTCATATATGGTGTTCATTAGTTTTGTCAGTGTTTTCAAACCACCTTCTCCCAGTAACTTGAGCACATCTCCAGGTACATCATCATCTCCTGTAGCCTTTCCCTTACTCATTTCCTTGATAGCTTTTTCCACGTCACTTTGTAAAATATATGTTCCTTTCCCGTCTGTATCTACTTCTTCTTCTGGTTCAACTTCTAAGGATTCTGGCCGATTAGGTCGATCATATAGTTCTGTAATATACTTTTCCCAAATTTTCAGCACTTGGCTCTGATCTACTATTCTATTCCCCTGGGAGTCTTCGATGCCAACATTTTGAATCCCATGATTCTCTTTCCATCCTAGTTCTTTTGTCTTCATGTACATCAAATCATAATGTCCTGTCCTTTGAAATTCCATAATCTCATTACATATCTTCTCAAGATATTCCTTTTTGACCCTGTCCATGGCTCTTTTCAATTCATTCCTCAGTCTCCTGTATTTCCTCCTCCCTTCTTCATTGTTGACATTCTTCCATTTCCTTCGCTCCTCCATTTTACTCATCATCTCCTGTGTAACCCATGGTTTTCTTGCTATCTTCTCAACTTTACCAACCAATTCACTTATAGTATCTAACATGCATTCTTTTATGTTGTTCCACTGCGCTTCAGCTTTCCTGCTTTCACTTTTAATTGCACCGAGTTTCTCTTCTAGGGTCTCTTGCATGCTTTGTCTTTGAGCATATAACTTCTCCAAATCCCATCTGGGTCTACGCTTTCGAAATCTTATAATTTTCTTCAACCTGGTTCGGAACTTGGCAACCACTCCCACTATATCTGACTCGTAATATTTTGACATTTATCTTGCAAGTATTATGAGTGAACCTGCCTTATACAAACTTCTTATGCTCCATACCAAATCTGATCCCATTTTCCTTTGTTCGGGTGAGTCATCCAAATCAAAGGTCGTGCATAACATTTTGTATCAAAATTATCTTTTATGGCCAGAAGTTGTTAGCCCCAAGCCATTCCCCCCCCCAGCTGGAAGACCACCTCTTATTGGTTGTCCACGACTGCTTATTCAGTATGTTCACACCTACCCTCCATACCCTGAGGCCATCTCATCCAGCTGTATTCTGAGGATGTGCCGTGCCATGGTGACAAGGGACCTGCTTAACATGGTGCCAACCACTAACCTCATAAATATTTGAAAGGCATCTACTGCAGCGGAATTAGGTTAATCGATAATCATCTTCTTATAATCAGATTCTTTAATCATGATAACTATTTATGCAAGTATTAAAAGAGTATCCCATATCTCACTCCTGCTTTGCAGATGAATTTACCCCAACCAAAATATTCACTTATAAACAGATGTAAGTAATAATGGGATGGTTCCTTCATATGATTATTTTAGTGTAACTATATTATAAGATGTCTGTAAATATGTAAATAGCTGTCACAACTCTGTGTTCATATTTATATTTGTATTGGACACAAGTGCTATATTTACATTATGGTATGTTCTACATCCTTTTATGAAGGATCTATTCTGTTCTAAAAAAGTTTCCCCCATCTTGTGTCCTGGGCACTGAGTTGCAAAACATCTTCCATCACCTCTCTTCATGACCACTGGGTCTCCAAAAGAATTTTCGGTCACCTCTTTTCCTCAATCACATGGTAATTTCCTACTGGATACCATCCCACTCTTTAGGTCATCCAATCACAGTTCAATCTCTGAATCAGTGAGCACTGCTAGAATATAAGGACTTCTGAAATCTGTGAAGACTCTAGACTCTGACAAATGACTGACCTGTCTCCTTGTCATACAGGGTGCCCCACAAGGACAAGACAGTAACAGTCAAACAGAATCTAATATCTCAACATCAAGATACACTGACTGACTGACTGTCAGTCAAAATGTGGTGCTGACTTTGAATTGAAGACACTAACCCTGAAGGGGGCATCTGCGATGTTTATTCAAGTGGAAAACCTTCAACCTTCTATGCAATGCTCTCCCAAAAGTCAAAAAGACATATGTCAAACTGCTGCCATAAAAACCTAAGAACTATGTTCGATTTATTGTATCATTTACTACATTCCTCCACAAAAGTAAAATTAAATCTGTAAGAAAAGTAATACCACAGAAGTAAATAAAAAGAACCATAATACACAATAGGGTGTTAAAAGTTGTAGTACAGGTACACCTTGATTTGTGAGATATATGCCTTAAAAAATCATAGAGAGTGAAATTGCAAGAATCAAATTGGCTAGGAAAAATGTTCCCTTCTCTCCTCACATACCTCCTCCAATAAACAGACCATACTCTACTCCCAGTTCTCTCAATCAGCAAGCAGACAAGTTGCATTAGCGTGTCAGTAACTGAAAATGCATTTCTTGAACTTCCTTATAACAAGGAGTACCTCGTTATAGAGGAACTGTGGGGTTTAAACTGAATTATCAGTTCCCAAAGGAATTATTAAATACAATGAAAACACACTAAGTGAATACCACATAAAAATTAGCAACATAAGAGATGTTATGAGAAGGAGAATTCCAGGCTTTTCCAGTGAATGCTCTCATTTGTAGGTCACGCTCCTACAGAAGGGTACAAGCAGCAGCTTGGGTGGAGCAGGCAAGTGCTAGCCAGACTGCTGATGTCACAACAAAGGTACCAATGGGGGCAAGAAGAATTATAACACATTTCAAGTATGTAAAGTAACAGTGGTTTAGGTACTACGCTACAAGATGGAAGGTTGCGGATTCAAGCCCTGATGAGGTCATTGGATTTTTTCAATTGACCTAATCCTTCCAGCCACACTATGGTCCTGGAGTCGACTCATCCTCTAACAGAAATGAGTATCAGGAATTAATTAAATAATTTTCCTGGGGAGTAAAGTGTGCATAAGGCTGACAACCTTACTGTCATCTTTGAGCTGATTGTCTAGATAATGTGGGACCCTCAACGTCTCACAACCTTATGGGCCTTCACGGCCTGGTACAGGGATAGCTTAACTTTTTACTTCACTTTACTTTCAAGTATGCAGATGATTAATGGTATCTGCAGACACAAAATATAATTTGTATTTTACCCACAACAAAAGGTAAAATAATTTGATATGAAATTTTCTGTTAATACAATAATGCTGTCACTAGCTCAGACTAAACAGAATCCAGTGATGGGACAATTAACAAATAGGAAAGGATGTTGATGAAGCTGTGGTTGAATGTGAGGTACTAACTTGAACATCTGCCTGTAAATACTGATAAAACACACACACACACAAAAACAGTTCTCAGGACAGGTAAAGTCCCTGCCAGAATCTGAACTTGGCACCTCCGGAATACAAGAGAGAGGGATTATCAATCAGACCAACTCACTCAACAGACTATGGTGACTAATTGACTAAGTATGTGAATGTAAACATTTAAACAATTTCAAAAGCCTAGATTTCAGATCAGATTAAGAACAGAGAAAGTGAATATTTATAAACACCCTTGGTAAAATGCCCATTGGTGGATATCTGAAACAAATAAAATACTGGCAGATACGTTACAGTTGTGAAAAAGAAAGTGTCAGAAATAGAGAATTAAAACTCTTAGCTGGCTATAATGATTAGGTAAAATATATTCCAATTGTCTCTGTGCATTATGAAGATGGGGAAGTGCATGTAGAGTTCCATGCACTCTCAATCTAGACACAAGAGTGTGGTGAGTGGTCAGCCTCACACTCAGCCACTTTACACCCATCAGAAGGGACTCCAGTATCCACTGGACAGGAGACTGGGTGGGTCCCAGAGGTAGCTGGACACTGAGAAAAAAAGAATAAGCTCTTGTTTTTGCTGGGATTGAAACCCCACAAGACAAGCCTGTGGCCGGCCAGTCTACTGGCATATGGCATAAAGGAAGTGTCATTATACATTTGACTAGCTTGCTAAATATAGGTAGAGATAGCAGGAGAAAGACAGGTTACCTAGAATTGCTTGAAATTACTTTAGATCATGGGGGAGGGCTGGAAAAGGATTTTGAGGGTGGTATATGAGGTAAGATGCTAATACACGAAGAGGAAAAAACCCACAAATGTAAGCACCAAACATCACTCTTTCCTGTGTCATATTTGGAAGGTTCTGGGTTCGAATCTTCGCCCATAGAGTGATTATATCAATACCAATCACCATGGTTTTTAATGTGTTACTTTTGGCAAATGTCACAACAGTGCCTCATAAAGTGATCACAACAGCCTTCCACCCTCTTCAATGATCATTTCACTATCACCCTGCCACTGGTTCGAACCTCTTCGGTCATATCCAGTTGAGTCCAGCAGCACACACAGTACCTAATCCCGACTGTTTGCAGTTTTGGGTTTTAACATATCTGCATGTCTCCCTGGTCAACGTTTGTCTCCCATTTTGGCCCGAGATCTACAAACTTTCTTCCCAGGCACACAATTGTTCCAGTAACGTTATCTGGATCGAAATTTGTACGGCCTCATTGCCCAGTTCGACTGACACCACTTGCGTTAATAGGGTCAAGGTCATCGATCAGCTAGATCTCGCAAGTTTCAAGTGAATGTCCCGTCAAGTTCCGTTGTGATTTGCATATCTGCTGGAATAGGGTAAATGAGGCTATTAATATTCCTTGGCCAAGACAACGAATAAAAATGGCTACATGAAACTTGTTACATGAAGACTGCAGACGCGGGAACAAAATTACGGGTTCAATCACCAGCTACCTAAATGTATCGATACGTCAAAAGTTCAACGGCTCCGTAATAACTCTGTCAATCCTGTTTGGTTTTGGGGTAAATTGAAAAGATAATCCTGATGTGAAAAAACTGCACACCACTATAGTCACAGAGGCAAAAAGGCGATAAAACAACGGTGCTGGCAGAACTCCCGGTATAGTGAGAAATTAAAAAATTATCAGCCACAACCGGGTAACATCTCAGGTATGTTAAGCGTTCGGTACCTAACTGAAGTGTAGCATGTGCAGCGATGAATTTTTCGTTAATATTAACAGCACAACGCCCTGCTAATAGTACAATTCGGTAGGTCTGAAAAATAATCGGTTTCACGTACTTCAGAAGAAAACATCCAACAGAATTACTGATGCACAAAACAAAAAAAAATCATCGTAATGTACGACACAATCTTATTATGTACAATCATTATTTTAAAAGCAATGTAGTGACACTTCAATCAACTTTATTCTGGAGTATCCATTGTAGTTAGGTAACTAAAACAGAGATGGCGCAAGACGCTTTGGCGAATGAAACAAATCACGGTTTGAACGTACACAAGCTTCGAATTTCAATTACATACCCACTTCCTTTCTGCAATACTTTTCAAGATTGCTTCGGGAGAAATAAATGAACTATTACAGCTCGGATCACAAGATTAGATTAATTCCCTTAGTAAACAAATGTCAAATTATTCCGCATACGAAGTTACCTTTGGCGGATATCAGAGTCTATCTATATTGTGTTTCCGTTTGAATAACTGCAAATTGAATATGTATTACTTTTATTGACATGAAATAAAATAAGGCTGCGACACAACGGCTGATTCTGATATTAAAATAGCTGTAAATTTAATTAATCCCCACAGCAATAAAATCCCCTTCTTTGGCTTTAATACCATTACAGGAATACCGTAATCAGTATTGTGCGTTAATACAAGTGTACTTGGTGTATATTCGTCAGCCCACGGCATTTAGATACTTATTGATCCACTCAAGGCTACCAAAGAGAACTAATCGCTACAGTTATTTACGAGAATAAAACAATTTATGACGATGAAACTTTGTACAATAATAATTCCAAAAAAGGAATATAAGTTTAAGAAACACACCAGTAGACCTGCTTAAACGCTTTTCCCACCCAGACGGTAACTCTTCCTCCGCCATTGCCGAACCGGAAATCAACTGCATTAGGTAGCTACCAGTAAACTTAAAACCCGGAGACACTGTGAACGAAATTTGTAATGAAACTCAACTCAGGTTTTCACAGTGACCAACGTGTATAAAACAATTTTTTTTATTGGTATACAGGATTTCAGAATAACCGCAATGGTGGAAGAAGCCTGCCAATGATATAGGTCGTTTTAAAACAGCAACACTGCGTTGTCGTGTGGCGGAAGAGCGCACATCGGTGATGATAGTATCAGCTGGCGGTTCATTGTGTCGGTGTGTCTGCACTTGCTGAGGGTGCTGTGACAGTAGCGTTATTTTTCTTTCGTAAAGTGACACTTTGGGCGTATATTCCATCGACTGGGCGTAAGTTTTTAAAATTAAAATTATGGTTCTCTCCATAGGTTATGTTTTGGTGTGAGTGGAGTGAGTTATTCATGAGTGATGTAAACAAAGTAGGACAAGCAGTTTTGACATTTGATAGAGGCAACTGCAACCCACATATTTGTGTGGGTTTCAAATGAGTGAGGTCACTATTTCGTAGCATAGCTGGTTTTTACATAACGTTTCTAGTTTCAGTTTCGTGTTTGTGTTAAAAATTTTATAAATAAATTCCTCGTCCGTAAGGTTAAGTTTTTCACTGAGAGCTAATTATTAATGGACAGGTGATTCGTGAATGGTACAAGATATACCATATATCAGTTGGCACATGGTTTAAGACAGAAACTGTCCTTTTCCACCGACGGTAAACATGTAACATTTATTTGTAATAAGAGATTTCATTGAAGTTCTTGCCACATCACCGAAGTGCATGCATGTGGTGTGAAGGGAAAGTAGAGCAGCACAAGATAAGAAACACCTGATACGGTGTGTGGAGATGCTCATGTGTTTGACGTGTCATATCAGTCATATCAGAGCTAATTGCTGATATTTTAAAAGTTATCAGCCACCAAATAACAGTGACGCTACATGGATTGACGCAAATTTCTGAACTTAAGAAGTGAAGCGAGCCAGATTATATCGAGCCCCGGAGTTATACCGGAGCAATTAGACGTCTCTTTACTTGTAATTAAATTAATTTGGGGGGGTCTCAGTTTCCGTATATGGGTGGATAAAGGAAATCGTGTTTTATAAATTCATTGTGTAGATAACCGTGAATATAGCGGTAGAATAGCTTCACATCGATGTAATTTGACACTCGTGATGTTTTTTTCTCCGCCCTGTTATTCCGTTCCATTCATTTTGGACCGCCGTCCAAATTTATCCCGGCAGATTTTCGAAAGTGTCGCCATTTTTAATGACCTTGAAAATTGTGTTAACCTCTTAGGTGGGCATTGGGATTGTGTTAGCGTTGTTTGCTACATAAGTTTATAACTACATTAGTTAGTTTACCGGGCGTTGTCCCGTGACGTCAACATGCAGCTGGTTCGATTCCCGCTCCATTTATGGTGGACAACGGAGGTCGCCCGGAAACCGTAGTTGTCAGCATTATTAAACACGTGAGCTGCGAAATTACGTCACTGGTCGAGGCCACTGGGTCGAACCCCAACAGGCTCATCATATGGGACAAATTCTAGAGTTTGAGGTTTTCGCGAAGGTGAAGTGTTGTGTTTTGTGTGGGCTTTTGGGACAATGCAGGCGACCGCAATATGAAAATTAATGAGTTAACTAACGTACGCTGACCGTATAACGCGGACTGCCGCGAGTTTGAGATTTAAACAACTTTTAGACTTAAATTTCATCTCATACATACGTATGAGTATTTGGGAGACGGAACAGCTCAGCTACGGGTTGGACGGCCCGGGTTCGATTCCCAGAATGACAAGATTTATCTCTTCTCCACAGCGTCCAGACCGGCTCTGCTTTCCACCCAACCTCCTATCCAGCTACCGGGGCCAATTTCCTCGGGGATAAAGTGTGCGGGGCGTAAAGCTGACCACTCACCTCCATCTAGTGCCGATGTCGAGAATAGTATAGCTGTACCTCCACCCCCTCATACACCTTCATGGCGTAGTGCTTAATTGATTAAGTACAGGGACAACATTAAGGTATACTTCGTATATACAGTAAAACTTGGTTATAGCAACATCGGTTTCTGCGACACCTTGTCTATTGCGTCAAATATTCAATGGTACGAACTAATTCCTCATAAAGCAACTGTTTTTATACCTTGCTTAGTACGACATGCACAAATGCATCAACCTCGTATGTAACGTCATTTTCATTCCTGAATTTCTCTGATATGGACATTGAACGTAATTTAGAAAGTGTGTATTGGGCAAGTAACAGGAAACAGATGAAGATAACTGATTACTGTACTCGTATCTAGGTACAGTAAGGCACAACAATTGATGTAATCTACTGTAATTTGGTGAGTAGGCCTACCTTTAATATACAGTATTAGTGCGGTGTGTATTGTCAGTGAAAAGCGCTGTAATATGTCTTTGATATTACACATTTGGGCAATTCCACGTTAATGTTACGTTAGTCTGTACTTAACTACGTATTTCACTAAAAAATGCAACATTTTAACTCGGTTTTTGGTAGATTTTTACGTGACTAACATAAGGCTACTGTGGAAGTGCCCATTTCGGTTACAACGACATTCGTTTATAACGACACTATTTTTAGGTCCCTTTGATGACGTTATAACCAAGTTCTACTGTATTTGTAACCTTCTAGTCTCATTACCAGCTTCTCACCACGTCAGGCCCGGAACTGACAGCTTTCACATAAATATTACTGTTGAATCCTGTCTTTACCCAGTTCAGCCCTCGCGGTCAGGTTCTGAAAGTTCCCTTATAAATTTATCCTCACATAAGGGTCTTGTTCTAGTAGTTCGATTCATTTTATGAAGGATTCCTATGAAAATGTTTCGTCCGCGGGTGTCACATGTTCTTACCGCCCCTAACATTATAATTATCAGCAACAGTTTGAAGGAACACGTTGGCCGGATGTTTGTGTCCGGCGTCCGACCACTGGGGTGTAGTTCCTTCTTTATTATCTTACATTTCTCGTTTTGTAAGGAAAGTTAGACTTACGATATCATATGTGTGTGTGTGTGTGTCTGTGTGTATATGTTCGTACAATGGCCGTGTGTCCGTTTTCCGTCCATCTGTGTGTATGTGCAGGGTTGAACAAACGTTCTTGTGTGTTGATCCATGACGAGTGAAAAATCAAGGTCAGTGAGGGATTTTTTTTTTTTTTAATTTTATAGTATTCTCTCTCAGTCTCTTTTGATTTCTGCACAAATGCCCGGTGTTTACGGTTTGATGGAGAAAAAATCTACGATCACCTCGTCCTACCCAAACCTGTGTAACATCCTCACGAAGATGGCGGAACACACGTGGCTGATGGATACAACTTGCACTGCACTACAGCGAAGGCAGGCCCTCGTTTTTCTAAACTAATCCTTTGAAAATTTGGCGAAGTTTGGATATTTGGGAACGACAGTAACAGACCGGGGGCACGCGGTAGCGTAATTGGTTGAAGCACTATGCTACAAACCGGAAGGTCGCGGGTTCGATTCCCGAAGAGGTCATTGGATTTTTCAATTGACCTAACCCTTCCAGCAGCACTGTGGCCTTAGGGTCGACTTAGCCTCCTGGGAGCCTCGGCGTGTCGCAACCCAACGGGCCGTTACGGGGATGGCTTTACCTTTACCAGTAGCAAATCAGAATTTGAGTCACGAGGACATTAAGAACAGGTTAAACGCGGGTAATGCTTCCTGTCATTCAGTTCAGAACCTTTTGTCTTCTCGTCTGCTGTCTAAAAGCATAAAACTTGAAGTATGGAAAACTATAATTTTCCCTCTAGTTTTGTATGGATGTGAAAATTGGTCTCTCACATTGAAGGAACAGACACTGAGGTTATCTGAGAACAGGTTGCTGAGGAGAATATTTGAACCAAAGAGGGATGAAATGATAAGAGGTTGGAGGAAGCTGCACAGTGAGGAACTTCGCAACTTCTGTTCTTCGCCGAATATAATTGTCCTGAAGAAGTCAAGGAGGATGAGATGGGCAGAGAATGTAGCATGCATGGAGAGGAATTCATATAGGATTTTGGTGGGAAAACCAGAAGGAAATAGACCAGTAGGAAGACGTAGGCGTAGGCTGAAGGATAATATTAACGGATCTTAGAGAATAGGATGGGGTAGTATTGATTGCATTGAACTGCGTTAAAATCTTCGCGGGTGATCACCATATCAGTGTCGAGTCGACCGCCCGAGAAGATTTTGGCATAATTATTCTCCGTGAGAGCTTCAGATCTTGCGTAATAGATTGATACGGCTTAGGACAGGGACAAGTGACGGGCTCTTGTGAGCATGGCAATGAACCATCAGGTTCCATAAAATATTGGGAAATTCATGGATCACTGAGTATTTGGGGGCTTCTCAAAAGTGACCCAACTTCATAAAGTGAGTTATTTCAGGCTCACATTATGTGTGTCCTGCATGTGTGATGGTCAGTAGGCTGGCGGGGAAAGATTACAGTGGATTGGGTACACGCTGATGGTTTGACGAAGGGAGACGTCTGGGGGGAGGGGGATAGAATGATTGTCTGGCTGCATGAGCTTCGCTGGCATTTTTTCCAGCCTTCGAACTTTCGACAGCCTGAGTGCCTAGAATTTTAACTACTATAGCCCATCTTACTCGTACTTACTTATGGAACTGAGCCCCTCTTGAAGAGCCGCCAAAGCTGCAGCTACTCAAGAATTCCCCAGCATTTTATGGAATCCGAAGGTTCATTACCGTGTTCACAAGAGCCCTTCACTGGAGTCGAGATACCTCAGTCGGTATAGCGACGAGTTGGACGGGGTCCGATTCCTGGCAGGGTCGAGAGATTTTTCTCTACCCCACAGCTTCCAAATCGGATCTGGGGGCCCACCCAGGCTCTGTCCAGTGGGTACCGGCGGCTCTTTCCCCACGGAGGTAAAGGTAAAGCGGCCGGGGCATGGAGCTGGTCACTGATCTCCATCTAATGCCGAGGTCAAGAATGGTGGAGCTAACCTCTGCTCTCCTATACATCTTGAGGGCGTGCTGCCTCATAAATTAAGCACAGGGACGACTTTACCTTGTAGTGCGTACCATATGCATCCTTCACTGTTTTACGTCAGTCCCCTATTACCCATCCTCACAAGTTTGCATTTTCCATACGCTCTTGTAACCGCACATTTTATCAAATCTAGGCATAACGTTTTAACACGAATCAGCATGTAAAAACTGGCCAATGTACAGATTCGCAAGCAAGCAATAATGAATGTACCAGTTACCAGAAACTGGCCTCCGTGGTTGAAACAGCAGTTAATAAATAAATATATAATATACCATTATGGTGGTAGTTGTATAGACGGAACTTGCATCATTATATATCTAATACATGATGCTCCAGGACAATATTGCATTAGGCTCCAGAATATTTTCTTGGAGACTTACTTTTAAACCGTAGATTCTGAAGGGTACTGACTCTGGTGTATAACGCTCAGAATTAATGGGGGTTTGGACTTTGTCCATCGTCCGGTATTCTAGAAACTAGAAAACATAATGTTTCAGAGACTGTATCTGTTTCCGTCCTCAGGTGAAGGGAGGAGACACCTACTCAGCTGGGTCCCTTAGAAAGAGCTACCTCAATTATTATAGGAAACACAAATACACTCTGTGGGCAGAATACAGAGTTTTAATATGTTAAACTTGGTGGTATATATAGTGTCCACTTGGCTTAAAAGGGTTACGTTTCATAGTGAAATTCTACATGGTGTCATGACCCAAAAGACAGTAATATTCATGAAAGTTACGTCTTCTGGGATATAACGCTGCGTAGCAAGCGCGCTTACTACCTACTTCATGGTGGTTTCTTTCTTTGTGTACTCTTCAGCCTTCAGTGCTGAAGATGAAAGCGACATATTCCTCCGAAACGTCGGTCGATTTTCAACAGACTGCACAACCTTATATCCCAGAAGACACAACACTTCATAACCACCGCTGAGAGAACCTCAAATCTAGTAAGATAACGGTGGCTTCCACGCCTGATCAGGACGCGAGGGACTGCGGGGGCCGTAATCGCAGGAAAGGCTTGGTTTTCCTGATGATGATGATGATGATGATGATTATTAGAGGGGTCGGGTTTCCCCATGCACTTAGACCAGTTATTGGTCCATTGTGCGTCCACCTTTAATTTCTACTGTCGCCATACCCTACCGGTACCGTGCGTGCTATCAGCCCCGTTCAGCCAACGAGGTCGGCCGTCGGTACCTTGATACTTCCCCCATCTACCAGAGGCATTGGAAATTACTTGGGCGGGAAACTTTCCTAATAATTTTGCTCAGAGGTCTCCTAGAGACATGAGGATCTTTTACGTGCCGTAAATCTAGGACACGGGACCCACGGCTTAAAGTCCCTCCTTCAATTTTCCCGCCCTTAAAAATTCCACGACCTCCGCCGGTTTTGAACCCGCGTACCTTGAGTCATGAGGTGGGAACGTTACCCCTAGACTACGGAGGCCGCTTTTCCTGATGATTGTCTGCCATTTGTTCATAGTTGATGTCATGTCACTTTAAAATCTCTTCGCAGTTATGTGAAGTGATGTCACGATAGTATTGGTCATAGCAAGTAAGACATTCGTTGATGTTCCAGATGCTCGTTTTTAGGCTCCTTTTCCGCTAGCCTCTGTCTCGCGTCTTTGCAATCCATTGATGAGCCTCCTGGCTGTATGGAAACAGCTCCGTTTAAATCTGTGGTTCACCAAGAGGCGCCACAACATCTCAGAAAATGAGCCTCTGTGTTCCGAAGAGTAAGAACAAGTCTTCTCGGCTGCTGTCTAAAAACGTAAAAAATTAGAATATACGAAACTATCATTTTGCCTGTGGTTCTGTATGGGCATGAAACTTGATCTCTGGCATTAAGGGAGAAACATAGAGTGAGGGTGTTCGAGAGTAGGGTGCTCAGGAGAATATTTGGACCGAAAAGGGAAGAGTGACAAGAAGTTGGAGAAAACTGCATAATGAGGAGCATCATAATTTGCACTTTTCGCCAAGTATAATTAGAATGATGAAGTCAAGTGGGATGAGATTGGCAGGGCATGTAGCACGGATGGGAAGAAGAAGAAGAAGAAGAAGTATATAGGAATTTGGTGGGGAAGACAGAAGGAAAGAGACCACTAGGAAGACCTAGACGGCGAGAGGATAATATTAAGATGGGTTTTAGAGAAGTAGGATGGGATGATATGGACTGGATTGATCTGGCTCAGGATAAGGACCAGTGGAGGAGGGCTGTTGCAAACACGGTAGTGAACCTTCCTTCCGTAAAGTGTTGGGAAATCCTTAAATAGCTGCGCGCAACTGGCGGCTTCTCAAGAAGGGCTGAGCTCCATGGAGAGGGTTGGTTGGATGATTAGACTAGAGACAAATGATCTGTTATGTTGCGGAATCATACACAAGTTACTGTCAGACAAATCCTTACCATAAAAAAACGCGACAAATTTTGCGTGTTTTTTTTTTTTTCGATTTCATAATGAATTCGCGGTATTGGCATGCCGTGTGCAACGAGAGTGGCGGTAACAGAGCTTGCAGCTTCAGGTATTTCAGGAAGTGGCTGATTCTGCAATAACTCCATAAGCCTCTTTGCTCGTAATTTTTGTACTACAGAGGTTAATGAAATGTAGCGTCATATTGCTGAATCTGTTATCATCGCCTTGGCTGACTATTCGCTGGCATGGGGTTAGTCGGCGTTTGCTTCGTAAGCAAATGAAAGCACGCATACTGCCCTCTTTCGCTTTATTTTATTGCTAGTGGGGTGGGACTAAGTTCCTTGTACTGCGGCCACTTCTGGCCTATTGTACCAGTCCCAGATGATAGGTGAAGGTGATTGTGGAGCAATTGGCGGAATGAAGATTGGCAGGGGAAACCGACGTACTCGGAGAAAACCTGCCCCAGCGCCACTTTGTCCACCACAAATCCCACTTGACCAGACCCGGGATCGAACCCCGTCCGCCGCGGTGGGAAGCCAGCGACTAACCGCTTGAGCTATCACTTACCTGTACGCAGAGTTCATCCGATGAACGAAGGAGGACGATGATACTTAATACACTGTAACAGTACGTCCCTCACTTAAAATTGTTCAAGAGCGGCTATAAAACTCCACTTATTGGTTCTACCTGAATGAGACGCGCCCGCGGCGAGATGCCATCCCGGGACCGTGTACTTGTAATTCAACAACTCCTTGGGCTTATGGCGCCACCATTGTCACTAGCATCATCAGTAGACTTTAGATATTACCGTCTGTCAGTTTTAGGGAGGTATTTTGGGGAGATCAGTCCTTGCTTTTATTCCGAGTCTCCCAGGAGGAGTGTCACCCTAACTGCGCTTGGTCCCTTACTTATGTGCGTCTTGTAACGATAAAAGCTGACGTGAAGGTTTGAAGGTAACATCTCTCCCCGACAAGCTAAATGCTGGACTGGCACCAATTATGAGATTCCGGCCGTAACCCTTTCCAAGTGATGGCCACTTAATGGTGGTACCTGTATGTTAGAGAGGGAGTCGAGAAGTGGAGTTGGAGAGGAGGGTTAGAAGAGGACCTAGGGAGTTGAGAGTTGTCCTACAGTGAGCATTAAGTGAACAGGGAGGGTCGAGATATAAAGTTAGAGAGTCAGTGATAGAAGTGAACAGGGAGACTGAGGGCAATATTAACGGCTGAAAAAGTGTAATCAGTGTAATGATGCTTAAAGAAGGATTAGAATAACACTCCAACTATAACTGTACTTCTCGTCTAACTGAATGCGAACAATTCACGGAGTGATGTTCTGGTGATACGGTGTTTGATCATTCATGAAATGTGTTCCCCTCCCGGTCAATGACGCACCCGTTTCCCTGAGAGAAAGGCCTCATCTCGTATCCTAGTTCGTGGCAAATCTTATCAACGCTGCTGGCATCTGTACGTCGGCGGTCGGCTACAGAACATACGTAGGGAAAATGAATCACAAGTTGGCACATTTCAGAAATTGCTTAGAACAGCGATTCCTAAACTGCAAATGATTCCGCATTCCTCTAATGGTGGTCATCGCTACGAACGATTACATGAAATAGCACTGCCTTGCAGTTCCAAATCCGAAATGTGATTCTTCCACCCCAATTAACCCACTAATCCTGAGTTTTGGTCAGCGAATGAAGATAAGAAGAATGTTGTTTGGTTTCCAGTTGTGCATGATTATTTTACTAAATCCTGGTTTTGAAAAGTTCCAACTCCATAATCAACTAACTCATGAAGTAGATTTTTTTTCTTGAGAAGGTTAGAGTCGCTTATCTTGTAAGGAAACTTCTTGCATTGTATGGAACCCGAAGTCAGTTATCGTGTTCGTATGAACTTCCCGACTGGACCCTACCCTGAGCCATTCAAATCCAATACAGACCCACACGTCATTGTCGCTGAAGAGCCATATTGTGACTTGCCGGCTCAAAGCCGGAATAGTGGAACCAGAGCCAGACGTCCATTGCCGAGCAACGGCCCAGAAAGTACGTTCTCGCTACAACAGAATACAAGTAACTGTTCGACGTGATGTCCTCTATGCGGGCCGCGAAGCGGTTAGGAAGGAAGTAGTGATCCAGAATTCGAGAGAGCAGAGACCAGTCCGAGATTCAGACAGCAGTGAGAGACTCCTCACAGAAATTCGTCAAACAGACGTCGTTAAGGATTTCAAAGTGTGAGCTGTTATAATCAGCCGTAGTTGTGAAGAAATGCCGGTAAACTCAGTCAGCAAATCTAGAACCCACAATTATTCGTCACGCCTACCCCTTCTATGTGACAATATTGTCACGTGTATTACTGACTAAAGACGGGTTTCGGATTGGTAATTGGATTTATTTGTCACGTGGGGCTCATGACCAGATAAAGTCCATTTTCATTCCCGTATTCTCTTATATCCTCTCGGCACGGATCACGCAGAGAAAACAGCCCCTCTATTGTTGCATGACGCGGATCACAGAAAACACGTCACGTGCCAGACTGCGAGTTGAGTCTGAGTCTCATTTTACGACCGACGGTCAGTCGGCCAGTCTGTCTTGGCATAAAGCACCAATCTGGGGCTTGCGACCAGATCTTTATTACTGTTTGACAGTTACGGTCTTGTTTTTGTGGGGCGTCCTCTTTGATGAGAGGACGAATCTGCCTTTTGTATATGCTGCTGGCTTTCCCAGTGCAGTCTTTCTCGGGTCTGAGTTCCTTGAGACTCGCGACCATATTTTACTGTCTCAGATTTGAGACTACGCATTTCGTCGCCTCCTACGACTCGCAGGGTCACGGTGGAGGTATTCGAGCCCGCCTCTACACGGGGGCAGTTGTTCCCAACTGAACACTTATTTTATAAGGACTTTGCACGGACAACGCGGAAAACACAGCCTCTGTTGTTAAAGAGGCGAGTTTACTGATCCGTTACTAGCGATAGACTTTATACTGTTTCGCGAGTTGGTCCCATGGGAATGTGTTTACCGAGTCGTTGCCTAGCATTGGGTCTCTACGTCACAATATGCATTAGGGAAGAATAGGCTTTATGAGTTCTTCCAGGAAGTATCTATAGGGCAGGTTCGCTCAGGGCAGTGGCAGAAGACATCTTAAAATATAAGTTAAATTTAGCGGGAGTTCATGAGGTCAGATGGGATGGAGGTGGCATCGCACCAGCAGGAGACTATACATTTTTCTATGTAAAAGGGAATGAAAATCATTAATTAGGTACAGGTTTTTTCGTACATAAGAGAATCGTATCAGCAGTTAAGAGGGTAGAAATCGTTAGTGATAGGATATATATAATACTAAAAGGTCGCTGGTATGATATCATTGTTATGAATGTTCACGCCCCAACAGAAGATAAAATTGATGACATAAAGGACAGGTTCTATGAAGAACTAGAACATGTATTTGATAAATTGCAGAAGTACCCTATGAAAAGGAGATATCAGTGCCAAAGTAGGGAGGGAAGACATTCTCAAACCAACGAATGGGAAAGAGAGTTTGCATGAAATTAGTAATGATAATGGAGTTAGAGTGCCGGTCACGGTAGCCGAGCGGTCTAAGGCATGCACTATCTTCGCTCACTCGGAAGCCGAGATCGTGGGTTCGAATCCCACTCAGGGCATGGATGTTTTTTTGCGTTTTTCTGTGTTTGTCTGCAGGTAGAGGCCTTGCGACGAGCTGATCACTCGCCCAAGGAGTCCTACCGTATGTGTAAGATCTAGAAAAACCGAAGTGAACGGAGAAGTTCATGGAGGTAGGCCTAGGCCCACTGGGGCTGTAGTGCCAAGGAAAAAAAAATGGAGTTAGAGTAGTGAACTTTGCCACATCAAAACATTTTACTGTCAAAAGTACAATGTTCCCACATCGTAACATCCATAAATTTACTTGGACATCTCCTGATGAGAAGATAGACGATCAGATAGACCATATTTCGATAGATAGGAGACGGCACTCAAGTATACTTGATGTCCGATCATACAGGGTAGCGGATTGTGATACTGACCACTACCTGGTGGTGGCAAAGCTTAGGGAAAGATTGGCAGTGAGCAAACAAACAACGCAATGTTCATATGGAGAGGTTCAATCTCAAGAAATTAAATGAGGTAGAGGGTAAAGAGCAGTATTGTGTTGAAATCTCAAATAGGTTCGCGGCTTTGGAAAATTTGGACACTGAAGTGGATGTTAATAAAGCTTGGGAAACTATTAGAGAAAATATCAAAATTTCCGCCAAGGAGAGTCTAGGTTATTATGAACTGAAAAAGCATAACTCATGGTTCGATGAAAGATGCTCAGAATTATTAGACCAAAGAAAACAAGCCAATTTGCAAGGGATACAGGATCCAGGCGAAATAAATGGGGATAATCTGAAAAAATATAAGACGTGAAACCAGCAGGCATTTAAGGAACAAAAAGAGGGAATATCTTAAAGACAAAATTGATGGACTTGAAATGAACAGTAAGAACAAGATCATTAGAGACCTGTATAGAGGAATAAATGACTTTAAGGAGGGTTACCAGCCTGGCAGTAACTTAGTGAAGGATGAGAATGGTGATCTGCTTGCAGATTCCCACAACATATTGAATAGGTGGATGGACTACTTCTGTCAGTTATTGAATATACATAGGATCAGTGATGTTAGGCAGACAGAAATCCATACAGCAGAGCCATTAGTACCTGATCCTAGACCTTTTGAGTTTGAAAGTAATATTACAAAATTGAAGCGATATAAATCTCCAGGTTGTAATAAAATTCTGGCAGAACTTATTCAAGCAGGAAGCGAAATATCTTAATTCACAAGCTAATTACTTATATTTAGCATAAGGAAAACTTGCCTGATCAGTGGAAGGAGTCTATTATTGTACCAGTTCACAAGAAGGGTGATAAAACTGACTGTAGTAATTATCGGGGGATATCACTGCTATCAACTTCATACAAAATTTGATCCAATATTCTTCTCTCAAGATTAAGTCCATATACACAGTGTTTCCAGGTTCTGTTAGGACTGTGTTCATTAAAAATACAAGACATGAATTATTTTCAAAATTTCACTCTTTTTATTCAAAATAGTCTCCTTCTGAATCAATACATAGCTGGAATCGATTGAATTTTTTTCGAAAACAGTTACTGTACTCCTTTATGAAATCGCATTTAAAACTGCGGTAGATTCCCTTTGGATGTCCTGGATGGTGTCGTGACGGTCTCCTTTCATGGCCAACTTAACTTTTGGGAACAAACAGAAATCTTCTGGAGCCAAATCTGGCGAATACGGAGGATGATCAAGGACTGTGATCCCTTTTCTGGCAAAAACTTCGCGCACGATCATCTTTTTGGGGTGGGGCATTGTCGTGGAGGAGCGATCAAGAACTTTGCTCTCGATATTCAAGTCGAATTCGAAGAATTCTCGCTCACAAACGATTGAGGACTCCGAGATAATAATCAGAATTCACTGTTTGACCTTCTGGCAGAAATTCCTTGTGTATGATTCCTTTGGAATCGAAGAAAACGGTTATCAGTGTCTTTACTTCTACTCTTTTGCATGCGCACTTTCTTTGGTTTCGGCTTCTTTGGGCTCAACCACGCTGCACTCTGCCGCTTTGTGAGAGGCTCATGTTGAAAACACCATGTCTCGTCACCAGTAACAATCGATCTTGTAAATTTTGTATCACTTTACTTTGGGCGCTTGCGGTACAAACCGCGCACAGACCCTCCGTTTTCCCAAATCCTCGGTCAAAATTTAAGGCACAGTAATTTTTGGTATTCCCAAAAGCTCTACGATGAGTCTTGTAGAAACACATCTGTCCAATGCAACGATTTCGGTCACTTTTTCCACATTTTCTTCAGTGCGACTTGTTCTCGATTTGATGCACGGGGAGCGTCTTCAGTGTCCTCCCTGTCGTCACGAAATACAGCATATTATCGAAAAATGTTCGAGCGACTCAAACAATCACTACCGCACACACTTTTCATCATTCCGTACGCTTGTCCGACTGTTTGCCTGACTTCAAACAAAATTTGATTTTGGCTCTCTGTTCAACCGCCATTTTCCGACGAGCGTCAGAACAGTATTGCTACGTTCAAGGTCAGAACACGATGCAGCTATGCTTGCGCTTTGAAATCATACACATCTGAAACTTCAAGGATCTTAACGCCACAGCTTGCCAGTAGATGGCATTGCAGGGCAAAAAAAAAAAAAAAGTCCTAACGGATCCTGGACACACCGTGTATAGATGAAATTATTGGGGATCATCAGTGTAGGTTTCGACGTGACAGATCAGCTACAGATCAGATCTTTTGCATTCGTCAGATATTGGAGAAAAAAGGGAGTACAATGAGACAGTACATCAGCTATTCATAGGCTTCAAGAAAGCCTACGATTCAGTTAGGAGGGAAGTATTGTACAATATTCTAATAAAGTTTGGGATACCCATGAAACTAATTAGGCTGATTAAAATGTGTTTAAACGAAACGTAAAGTCCGTATAGGTGAACATTTGTCTGATAAATTTCCTATCCAGAATGGTCTAATCCAAGGAAATGTTTTATCGCCACTCCTTTTCAACTTTGCTTTAGAATATGCCATTAGGAAGGTCCAGGAAAACCAGATTGGACTGAAATTCAACGGGACACATCAGCTGTTGGTCTATGCCGATGACGTGAATCTATTAGGTGATAATAGCTGCAGAATAGGCGGCTCCTCCAAAAGGACTCAGCTGCATGAGTAAGTAAGTATTACGCCCTTCATTAAGAAAATGACGCCGGGGCTCTCGGATGCAACGTTCTTTTTCATTGTCGACAAGGTCAAAGTGGTGTTCTGCGGCCATTTTTAACATCTCATATCTCCAGTGGGGAAGCTCCAAAAATTTTGAAATTCATAGAAAGTAATTCAGGGAACAAGTCCTCCGGGATGGACTTCAAGCCGTGGGTCCCGTATCGTAGATTTACGGCACATAAAAGATCCTCATGTCTCTAGGAGACCTCTGAGCAAAATTAGGCAAAGTTTCCCTCCCAAGTAGTTTCCAATGCCTCCGGTAGATGGGGAAGTTATCGGGTACCACTGCCAGCCTCGCTGGTTGAACGGGGCTGATAGCGAGCACCAGTACCGGCAGGATATGGCGACCGGTAGAATAGCAAAAGGGGACGTATAATGGACTATTAGTCGCGGTGCATGGGGAAACCCACCCCCTCCAATAATAATAATAATAATAATACCTACATGGGGAATATGATCACGTAGTTCTGAACCCCGTATCTAGTTTCCAAAATTTTCCAGGAGATTTCAAACTTTGCTCTGGGCCCCAAATCGACCATTTCTAACATCTCATATCTCCGGTGGAGATGCTCCGAAATTTTTTTAAATTCATAGCAAATAATGCTCTATTCTAGAATAACTTGGAGATAAAATTACAACTTTGATATTCAAATAAGAGCGAAGTTGTGGGCACTTTGAATTTTACCAAAGAAATCAATACCTCAATAATTAGCTTACCTGCATCCAGTAGTATTAGTTCTTTGTGTACTCCGATGAAAATCGTCCAGTTTATTTGAAAGTAGTTCAGGAATTGTCCACTACCACGATGTCTTCGAAATCATCGGACTTGGATGTTTTATAACACCTGACCGTGTTTCCCTCCAGGGGGACCACCCGGTGTTTTTCTCTTGTGTGGGGTACAGTTTTGCACTTTTGGAACCTACTTTTTAGAATGACTTCATTTCTTGCAACTTCCTCTGTTGGCACAAGAAAGTAAACTATCCCTGAGATATTTTCTGTGCAGAATTTGTACAGTTCTAGCGGGCACATGATTTGATTAAAACGAGTTCCTTGAAGACTGGCTTTCGCTGCTTGCCTCTTCGTGGTGCTGCCAATACTGTCACAGGCATTCTTCCCGTGCGAGGTGGCAAAGAAGTTCCATTCTGCTTCAAGTCCGAAGTCTTCTTAGTGATGACATAAATTGGAAAGATTCTTTTTGTTTTTATATTGGCTTCCAGCGCCATCACTGAAATAAATAACTTTCCTGACTGAAGGCACATTTTCTTTTATATCGGCGATAAGATATTTTTGGAACACATAAACTCTGGCTCTATCGTGCTTTACATGATCACTGATTATATACAAGCTTCGGAATTTTCTTATGTTGTCCGCCTTGTAGTAATACACAGAAGGGTGAAGTGTAGCCTGTTGATTTACCCAATGGAAACTTTGAATCTCGTCTTGAACGAGAAACGAATAGTTTTCTGAAAAATCTTCAAGACCGAGGCACTGTGTTTCGTCCAGGCTTTCCCTCGTTTCTTTCAAATACTGCGACTGAATTTTAGCCATGTAGTGATGTTTTTTCAGTTCTGTCAGTTTTTCAATTAGAGATTCGCAGAATTCACTGTAACTTTGCATTACAGAAATGATGTTAGCTCTGTCTGTGTTGACCCATTGTTTTGATCGGGCATGCTTTCTGATTCGGCTGATAGCCGTTCCGTCAGAATTCCTTCTCCAGGGCAGTCTGCGCATTCATTGCTCATGCATTTGTAACTTTCGGTGTCACAAACCATTACTTACTTACTTACTCATGGATCTGAGCCCTTCTGGAGGAGCCGCCTATTCTGCAGCTACTCAAGAATTTCCCAGCATTTTATGGAAGTCGAAGGTTCATCACCGTGCTCACAAGAGCCCTCCACTGGTCCCTATCCTGAGCCAAATCTATCCAATACATACAATCCCATCTTATCTCTCTAAGATCCATTCTAATATTGTCCACCCACCTACGCCTTGGTCTTCCCTGTGGTCTCTTTCCTTCTGGCTTTCCCACCAATATCGTATACGCATTCCTCGTCTCCCCCATTCGTGCTACATGACCTGCCCACGTCATCCTCCTTGACTTGATCATTCTAATTATACTTGGAGAAGAGTGCAAGTTATGAAGCTCCTTATGCAGTTTTCTCCAACCTCCTGTCACTTCATCTCTTTTCGGTTTAAATATTCTCCTCAACACCCTGTTCTCAACACTCTCAGTCTATGTTACTCCCTTAATGTCAGAGACCAAGTTTCACACCCATACAGAACCACAGGCAAAATTATAGTTTTATACGTGTATATTCTAATTTTTATATTTTTGGACAGCAGACGAGAAGACAAGAGGTTCTGGCCTGAATGGTAGCAAGCATTACCCGAGTTCAATCGCCTCTTAATTTCTCCTTAATCAGGTTTTGATTTGTTATCGTGGTTCCCAAATATCTGAACTGTGCCACATTTTCAAAACATCTATTTCATATCTTTATGTCATGATTTTGCCCTACATTTTGGTGATGAGACAGTAACATAGACTTAGTTTTCTCTGTGTTTACGTCTAGACCAACCTCGTTACTTGCGTCAGTTAAAGTTTGTGTTTTTCTTTATGGTATATACATTATCACCCGGTAGCTTCACATCATCGGCGTAGACCAACAGCTGATGTGTCCCGTTTAATTTCAGTCCCACCTGGTTTCCCTGGACCTTCCTAATTGCATATTCTAAGGCAAAGTTAAAAGGAATGGCGATAAAGCATCTCCTTGTTTTAAACCATTCTGGGTGTGAAATTTATCAGACAAATGTTTACCTACACGGACTTTACTATACGTTTAATTTAAACACATTTTAATCAACCTAACTAGTTTCATGGGTATCCCAAACTTTATTAGAATATTGTACAGTACTTCCCTCCTAACTGAATCATAGGCTTTCTTGAAGTCTACAAATAGCTGATGTACTGTCTCATCGTACTCCCATTTTTTCTCCAATATCAGACGAATGCAAAAGATCTGATCGGTAGTAGATCTGTTACGTCGAGACCCACATTGATGGTCCCCAATAATTTCATCTATATATGGACTTAACCTTGAAAGAAGAATATTGGACAAAATTTTATATGAAGTTGATAGCAGTGATATCCCCCGATAATTACTACAGTCAGTTTTATCACCCGTCTCGTGAACTGGTACAATAATAGACTCCTTCCATTGATCAGGCAATTTTTCCTTATGCCAAATGGAAGTAATTAGATTGTGGATCTTAGAACGTAATATTTTCCCCTCCTGCTTGAATAAGTTCTGCCGGAATTTGATCACTACCTGGCGATTTATACCGTTTCAATTTTGCAGTAGCACTTTCAACCTCAAAAGGGCTAGGATCGGGTATTAACAGCGCAGCTGTATCGATTTCTGTCCGCCTAACATCACTGACCCTATGGACTGGAAATTGGTTCGGTTACTACTCTTGTAACATAACCGGAAACTTGGACACGGCCCTTTTTAATATTCGTTAGATCTAAGGTTCTCATGGCGGTGACTATGTCAGTGTTGTCCTTTTGAATATGACGTCGTTTAGGCTGGTAAAAGTTTACAGACGTTTCCGAGGCACGTACTTCGTCCATCTTCGGCATTCAGCTGTAAGTCAAGGAAGCAAACAGCAAGCAGAGGAGCGCTCTCCTTGTTTTTTGGTAATTCTTCGTCTGTGAAAATGGAGGCAGTATGTTTTATTGCTAGTGGGGTGGGACTGAGTCCCTTGTACTGTGGCCACTTCTGGCCTATTGTACCAGCCCCAGATGATAGGTGAGGGTGATTGTGGAGAAATTGGTGGAATGAAGATTGGCAGGGGAAACCGAAGTACTCTGAGAAAACCTGCCCCAGTTCCACTTTGTCCACCACAAATCCCACTTGACCAGACCCGGGATTGAACCCGGGCCGCCGCGGTGGAAAGCCAGCGACTAACCGCTTGAGCTATGGCGCGGCCTAGGCAGTATGTTCCTTCGAAACGTCTGTACACCACCACGCTGAACATCATCACATCCCAAAAGATGAACTCTTTTAACCGTTAGGTCTTCAAGTGAAGCTTTTTCCAAGCAAAATTTGGCTCCTGTCTATGTCTTACTCACAGTGCATATGCAACGTAGCGCAAGTCTTGTGTTGTGACTCCCCTAATATTACGAAGAACGCGGTATAAATCAGGATCTTCCTTGGTTAAAAATACTTGTGATAAAAGCATCAGGCAGCGCGGTCGACTGCCTTGTACGTCATCTCCCTCAGCAAGCAGCTCTGTTGGAAATTCGCCTATTCATGTCTCTTTTTTACTCTTGAGGAAGCAGTCGGGATAGCTCACTCGGTATAGCGACGGCTTGAACGACCGGGGTTTGATACCCGGCAGGATTAACAATTTTCTCTTCACTACAGCGTCCAGACCGGTTCTAGAGTCACCTAGCCTCCTGTCCAATGAGTTCCGTAGCCATTTTCTCCAGGGGTAAAGCGGCAGGGGCGTCAAGCTAATCACTCACCTCCATCTTTTGCCAAGGTCAAGAATGGTAGAGCTATACCTCCACTGTACCCATACATCTTCATGGCATAGTGGTGAATTAATTAAGCACAGGGACAGCTTTTTTTTTTTTCCTTGGCACTACAGCCCCACTGGGCCTAGGCCTACCTCCATGAACTTCTCCGTTCACTTCGGTTTTTCTAGATCTTACGCATTCGGTAGGACTCCTTGGGCGGGTGATCAGCTCATCGCAATGCCTCTACCTGTACACAAACGCAGAAAAACACACACACACAACATGCCCTGAGTGGGATTCGAACCCACGATCCCGGTTTCCAAGCGAGCGAAGACAGTACATGCCTTAGACCCATCGGCTACCGGCGCTTTACCTTCCCCCCCCCCCTTGGCACTACAGCCCCAGTGGGCCTAGGCCTACCTCCATGAACTTCTCCGTTCACTTCGGTTTTTCTAGATCTTACACATACGGTAGGACTCCTTGGGCGGCTGATCAGTTCGTCGGAAGGCCTTTAGCTGTAGACAAACACAGAAAAACGCACACAAACATCCATGCCCGGAGTGGGATTCGAACCCACGATCCCGGTTTCCAAGCGAGCGAAAACAGTACATGCCTTAGACGTCTCGGCTACCGTGACCGGCGCTTTACCTTTTACCTTACCTTATTCTTGGGGATATTTGTAATTAAATACGTTTTCCTGTTTCGAAACATACCGTATTTACGCATGTATAGGCCGCACATTTTTTGCCAAAAATTCAAGAGGAAAACTGGTGTGCGGCTTATATTCGAAATATTCGAAATCACACGTCATTTAAAAAAATTATATTCATAATTAGTAGTACAGGGTGTAATACTCCTGAAATAATATTCCAAGAAAATTATTTTTTCTATAATTTCTGTCTGAAAATTGTGCTGCGGCCTATACACGCACGCGGCCTATACATGCGTAAATACGGTACGTCGGCATGTTAACAAATGGTACACATGGGATAGCTCAGTCGGTGAATTGGGGTTCGATTCTCGGCAGGTGCAAGACATTTTTCTCATCTTCTCAGCGCCCTTACCGGCTTTTAGGCCCACCCAACCTCCTGTCCAATGGGCACCGGGGGCTCATATCCCTGGGATAAAGCTGCAAAGCGTGAAGCTGATCACTGATATCCATTCAGTGCCAAGGATATAAAGAGTGCTGGAGCGATACATCCACTCCGCCATACGTCTTCATGGCGTAGTGCTTAATTAATTAAATGCAGGGACAAATTTACAATTTTCGCGCGTTCGCAAGATTTCTTGCTTATCTCGAAAACCGTTAGACTTAAGGAGGAAGGCTGAAGATAAAAAGGTGAAGTCCTTGTGCTTAATTAAGTAAGCACCATGATAATTAGACATGTGAGGGAGTGGAGGTATAGCTTTACCGCGGCACTAGGTGGAGGTGAACTGTGAGCTTCACGCCCCAGCCACTTTACCCCTGGGAAAGAGCAGTCGGTATCCAGTGTGTATGGGTAGGCTCCTGAGCCATTTGGATGCTGTAGAGTAGAATAAAATCTCTTGCCCCTGCCTGGAATTGAATCACGGCTGTCCAGCCCGTAGCTCGTCGCTATATCGACTGCGCTATCCCGGCTTATAAGGAACGCGTATTGGACGTGAGAGCTTGCGTAATTTTTCTCTGCAACGGTCGTGTTAACGTTTTTCGCTCCAGTAAAAATTTAGGTAGTTATATTCAATATGTGCCCAGAAATGCGCGTAGGTTTTCTTGCAAAGAGCGTTATTAAAGTTGTCGTATTATGATCAAAGCTGGAATGTGTGGACCGATCTTAGCAGAACTCTTCAGCATGCATAGTTCATGAAAATCCTTGTATTGGTTCTTGAGTTGTTACATGATGGACAGACAGACATGACGGAACCAAATGGTACGAAAGAGTTCTTCTGTCATATGTGACATAACGCTGTATATTCCGGAGAAAATGAACAGACGTTTCAAAGGAACATTTCGCGTCCATCTTCAGGGTTGAAGAATATGCCAAGCAAGAAACCAGCGCGAAACAGGCTGCAAGCAGCGGGGACAGTATTGCAGCTCTTCATTTTGAATGCTTCAAATGCTTGGAAAACAAACGCATTATGACTCACAGAGTAGGTTAATGTGTGGGCGGGACGGGTTACTTGGGTAAGGACGCCTACAGCGTACACCTACCTGCGAACCTAAAAGTCACACTAGCTATTAGAAAGGGAGCGCGCTATTGTTTTTACTCTTGCCAGATGGGGATGTTCCGAAGTGACCTCTGAGTAGGAAGCCTCGCGAGAAAAATCGAACCATACTTTCAAAAATGAAAACTAAATATTGCGCATTTTTGCTCAAAAGTAAGAACTGAGGAGCCAGAGAAACATCCGTTGCTAGCGAACGGCTCTGAAACAGTATTCATTTATAGGCAACGGCCACGAAACAAACAGCGAAACAACATTCACTGCTAGGCAACGGCTCGTTAAGCACGTTCCCGCTGTAACGGATACGCATAGGCCGCGCCATAGCTCAAGCGGTTGTATGTACGTATATGTAAGGGGTGGGCCATAAAAACCGGCCCACGTACTGCGATCTTCAATGGTTATTGTGCTTCCCCATGGAGTAGCCCTTTATTAATCCTACACTTTTAATAAAGTGACCCTGCTTATGGGGGCGTCATAAAAGACACTTGGTTCCATAAAAAACTGACCCAAGTGACGAAATTTTAAATAAGCTATAGCCTCACAATCACAAAGGATGTGTTGCTCAAGCGGTTAGTCGCTGGCTTCCCACCGCGGCTGCCCGGGTTTGATCCCGGGTCTTGTCAAGTGAGATTTGTGGTGGACAAAGTGGCAATGGGGCGGGTTTTCTCCGAGTACTTCGGTTTCCCCTGCCAATCTTCATTCCACCAAATTCTCCATCATCATAATCACCCGGGGCAGGCTACAACAGGCCAATCAGTGGCCGGATGGACTCCACCCCCCACTAAGCGAATAAAAAAACGGATACGCATTCAACAATAGAGGAACTTTTGGAAACGGGTTGTTCTACGGTGGTCCGTGCCGAGGGGTTATAAGTAGGACAACTGGAGAAAGAATACGCAGAAAATATAAGAAGCTTAAACTTGGCGGTGGTTAAATTTACGACCGTTCAAGTGACTAAGCTGCCGTTTTGTCATAATATACGTAAGATAGGCATGATCGGATTTGCAAAACATGGAATGACAGAGGACTTTTATGCACAAGGAAGAATTCTCAATAACACGCTGTAAGTGCGACATGTACTCTTGACGAAAGGCCAAGCCTTTTCATAAGAGATACCCATCTTCTCGTCAGAGAGGCTGTTACATGAGGACTGTGACCGCAGTGGTGCAGTTAAAAGAACTCTGGTCGTGCCTCAAGGAACTTGACGCCAAGACGAACTGCCCATCGTAAAGTAACTTTGACTTCGACTTCGAAAAATACGCATTTCGAAGGGAGCCACCGTTCAGAAAGGACTTGAGCACGGAAACAGAGGATAACCATCGTTAGAAGTCGTTACCAGGAAACATCTAGTGATGACATTGCATGATGGAAAAGACCTAGCGTGTGCTGTAGTGATTTGTAGAAGTATGGAAATCAGCAATAGTGTTATAGTTATTTGTGGTTACGACCTCTGAGTGGTCAGTGGATCCAAATATACAAAACCCCGTCTATAATCACCCTTACACGCGACGATATGTAAACTGTAGGATTTTAGGCTCTCACAGCAGCGGTTACGAAGAGTTTTGACCT
Organism: Cryptotermes secundus; assembly: GCF_002891405.2. Lineage (NCBI taxonomy): Eukaryota > Metazoa > Arthropoda > Insecta > Blattodea > Kalotermitidae > Cryptotermes > Cryptotermes secundus. The sequence continues at coordinate 156,723 of NW_019721015.1, read as the reverse complement.
CTGGGATATAGCGCCATATAGTCAGTTGAAAGTCAACCGACGTTTCGGAGGAACAAGTCTCAATCTTCAGGGTTGAAGAGTACGCCAAGCAAGAAACCAGCATGAAGCAGGCATTACTTACTGAAGGTAGAGATATGTTCTTCTAAAAGGTCGGTGCACTTGCAACGGACTGGGTTGTGAGGCTGTGTAGTTCGGAGAGTCCGACGTTTCGGATGAAAATGTCGCCTCCATCTTGAGGGTAGAAGAGTAAGCTAAGCAGAAGTAAGCGGCAATCTAAGCCGTCAGATCCAATGTAATATTTCGACTGAAAATGTTTTATATCAGAAGACATAACATTAAGGTAAAGCTATCCCTGTAACAGGCCGTGGTGGTCGGTAGGGTTGTGAGACGTCGAGGCACCCACATTTTTAGACACTCGGCTCACAGATGGCGGTGAGGTTGTCATCCTTTCGCGCCGGCCGCCCATAACCCCCAGGAAGATTCCTGGTACTTATTTCTGTTAGAGGATGAGCCTACCCAAGGGGCATGGTTGCGGCTGGAACGATAGATCAGCTGAAAATCCAATGATCTCGTCGGGAATCGAACAAAACATCTTTAAGGGTACGTTATACCAGGAGTGGGCAGCCTTGCAGGAATAACGTCCTGTATGTTGAACGAGATCTCCCGTATGGGATTTTTGGTTCCCATCCTGTTTATAAGGGGCACGCGGTATCGTAGTTGGTTGAGGTACTATGTTACAAGCCGGAAGGTCGGTGGTTCGAATTCCGATGAGTCATTGTATTTTTTTTTTTAGTTTGCCTAATTCTTCCAGCCACACTATGGCCCTGGGATCGACTCAGCCTCTAACAGAAATGAGTATCAAGAATATTCCTGGGGGGAAAGGGTAGTCGGCGCGTAAGGCTGACAACCTTACTGCCATCTGTGAGCCGATTGTCTAGAAAATGTGGGAACCTCAACATCTCACAAACCTATGGGCTTCCACGGCCTGTTACAGGAATACCTTTACTTTTTACTTTTACCCCGTTTGTAGTAATCACATGACAGTATTTTACAATCTTTTTCAGTTCTGAAAAACTTCCATTAGCGATTAATGTAATATTAAAATATGCTTAACTGGGAAGAAAGTATTGGAAGAAGAGCAGTTACTACTGTGTAACTGCATTTCTTTTTGACAAAATGATATATGGGACAAAAAACGCCTAAGGTCGAGAATAATCGTACAACATTTTACACAAAATCTGCGTTTTCGTGGATATTTCCATTTTGTTCATTCCAGTATTTATTAACTGCCTTCGATTACATTACAGTTTTCTGTATTATGCATGAGAAATTATTGTGACGCACATGCCCATTGCTAGGTAACGGACCAATAAACACGCATTTTTGACAACAGAAGACGTTGTTTTCCTTGAGGTCCGTGGCGAAGAATTATAGGAGGGTACAATCAGAAGAATTGCAGGAGTACAATAGAAGCCAGATTGGAGAGAGATCAAATCAAAACTGATGAAGTTCGGCTGGAGAGTTATTGTAAGTTATCGTAATTGATTGTGATTGCGAGCGATTGTAAAGAAGGTGTCAATAATTCCAATCATCTAATAAAAAACCCGGTTATTATTAGTCACGAAGCCATAAGTACGTTATATTATGTTGTCGAGAGACAGTCTTGTTGCTGACGGACGTAATTTTCCCACACCAGTGCGACGTAATGGCAAAACCTTGTGACGTGCCGACAGCATATCAATTGGTGTGTAATGGCTAAATGAAGAGATGGTTCATACATCGTGAGCGAACGGAAGGCAATTGTTTGGATCTATGTAACAGTTGCTAATAAATTCCATGAAATTATTGCGAAATACAGTTACTTAGGAACGACAATGACGAACAAGTTGTCGGTGTGTTTAATTAATTAATTACTCATCACGCCTTAGAAGACGCATGGGAACAGTGGATGTGTAGGGCAGCTACTGCACTAGACGAAGGTGAGTGATCAGTGAGTTTTTCTTATGAGGCTTGCAGTAGCTAGACTTTCGTAGCATCGAATGGCAAAAGTAAACTTCTCCCTGTGCTTAACTAATTAAGCAATACGCCATGAAGACTTATGGGGTGGTGGATGTATAGACCCACGTCTTCTTGACTTCGGCACGAGTTGGAGGTGAGTGGTCAGCTTCTCGCCCCGGCCAATGTATACCCCTTGGGAAAGAGCCCCGGTACCCATTAGGAGGCTAGGTGGGCCCCGGAGCCGGTCTGGACGACATGGAGAAGGGAAAATTCTTGACCCTACTGGACTCGAACTCCGACCTCTGCGTCGTTCAGCCCGTAAGCAATCGCTATACTGACTGCGCTATCCCAGCTCCCATATATTTATATATATATATATATATAACTTGTATATAATACCGGTATTTCTTAACCGATGGGTCTTAACGGTTGGCTGGGCGGAACACGTATTTATTATTATTATTAATTTTATGGTGGTATCAGTAACTCAGACTGTGTAGCGTCAAATTGTAGGATAGTCTATGAGCAATGGATTGGAAAGGATTTAGGCGGAACCGATCGTGGTCTAATCGGGTATTATTTGCCCCGAAGGGAATGAGAAAACCATGAAACCCCTCAGTCAGTAAACCGGTGTTCTGTTCCATCCGAGATTATAACCGAGGACCTCCCAAATACAAAAGTGAAACGTTATCGCTCTAGGAGTCTGCACGGTACGTGAGGTCCCGACAGTAAGAACTTTCGTACAAGATTAATATGATAGGAGAATGCTCCTGGAAGCTTTGTTCTTGCTATCGTGGATATCTCTGTGAACTGTTTAGAAATTCCATTCATAACTTTTACTTTTCGCCAAGTATAATTAGAATGATGAAGTCAAAGAGTATGCGATTGACAGAGCATGTATTACGAATGAGGAAGAAGAGGAATGCAAAATAGGATATTGGTGGGAAAACCAGGAGGAAAGAGACCACTAGGAATACTGAGACGTAGGGGGTGGGTAATATTAAAATGGATCAGAGAGAAAGGATGGGGTGGTATGGACTGGGGCTCCTATGAACACGCTAATGAACCTTCGGATTCTATAAAATTTTGGGAAATTCTTGAGTGTCTGCACAACTGTCGGCTTCTCAAGAAGGTCTCAGCTCCATGGAGTTAATTGGTTACTTGGTTAGTTAGTTGTGTCTGCACCTATTTCGGGTGTGGAGTCCATCGTTCTTTTAAGGTTGAAGTCGTTCAGCAGGGGGAAAAAAAGTATTCGGGAAATACTGAAGTGTACGCCTGCAGACTCAACATCGATCCCACGTTTGCTTTGGGTGTGAAACTTGGTCCCACTTAAGAGAAAAACAAAGATAAAGCAATANGAGGAAAATGTAACGACATGCGTCATCATGTATACGAGTATATTTACGTTTCGTCCAGCATCAAATAGGACATGGCAATGTACGTGCGTGAAACTAAAAGTTAATGCAACATTTTCATGGAAAACCATACACAAAGGCAATCACCAGCTTCACGGAATAGGTGGAAGGATAATGTTATTGATCTGAAATTGATTCTTTGAGTATTTAAGATGCCCATTATAAACTACTTGATATGGAAGAAACCTGTAAGGCAAAAAAAAACGTAAAGTTGTCCCTGTGCTTAACTAATTAAGCATTATGCCATGAAGGCGTATGGGGAAATTAATGTATACATCCACGTTATCTTGACCTCGATACTAGTTGGAGGTGAGTGGTCAGCTGCACGCTTCGGCCCCTTTACCCCCGGGGAAAGAGCCACCCATATTCATTGGACAGGCGGCTGGGTGGGCCCCAGAGCCAGTCAGCACGACATGGAGAAAAGAAAATTCTTGACCTTAACAGGACTCGAATTTCGACTCCTGAGTCGCCCAGCGTGTAGCCATTCGCTATACCGACTGCGCTATCCCGGTTCCCGGAAGAAATATACAGAAGACCTATTTAAATGGACCTTTTTTGTGCCATCATTTGCCTGGGGGGACTGAGGGAACTCAAGAAATTTCTCTTGTCAGGTTAGCCAGGCCGAGAATCGAAACTGTAATCTCCTGAGTACGAAGCAGGATAGCAGCCTCTCGAACTATGCTGTGTAGATGTGAGGTGGCCCTGAGTAGGGCTCAGTGGCAGGCTTTTGTATTGACGGTGTTCAACTGTAGGATTCCATAGTGACAATGAATTCCTGACAGTTGGGTAAAAGGCACGCTATTTCTCTTCGAGGCCGTAACAGGTACCAGTTGTGGATCGTGACCTCCACGCAATGTGTGATTCAGTATAACCGGAGTGGGCCAGCCATGCTGACTCAGTGCGGTGTTGCCAACCAGCCGTATCCCCCACCCTAGAAACCATGCATTGTTCACTTTGAAGGTGCTTCAGTTGCGAAAAATAATTGTGCTGCATTGTAAGTCTACTTTCTTTATGTTGCATGATTTGTCAGTTCCGTGTCTCAGTGTCTGGCCACTTACAGGACCGTTGGTTAGCATTTGGTCCGTGAACAATTCGTCCCACATTCTTATAGCTCAGTCTGTATAACGACTAGGCCACGGATTGAACGACCAAGGAATCGGGATTCGATTCCCGTGAGGAGCTAGAGATCTTTCTGTATTCCACAGCGTCCACACCGACTCTGGGGCCGACCCAGCCTCCTGTCCAATGGGTACCAGGGCTCCTTCCCCTGGAGTAAAGCTGTCGGAGCGTGAAGCTGACCACTTACCTCCGCCTGGTGCCGAGATCAAGAATGGTGGAGCTGTACCTCTACTCCCCATACGTCTTCATGACGTAATGGTTAATTAATTAAACACATGGGAAACTTTACTTTTTTCTGACTACAACGTCCAGACAGGCTCTGGGCCCCACCCAGCCTCCTATCCAGTGGGTATCGGGGGTTCTTTCCCCGGAGAAAAAGCAGGCGGGGCGTGAAGGTGACCACTCACCTTCTAGTGCCGAGTTTAAGTGAACTTCACCCTTTTTCCCTAAGCAGGCATTTCGCCCACTGTTCAACGTTCAGAATCACATGGCTTTTATTTTAGTTCCAGTTCTTTTTGCGTCCACAGACATTTCGTCAAATATAGTTACGTGAAAAATTTGTGTTCATTGTGCTTACTTCACATCGACTTTGCATTGTTGGCAAGGTGGAGAGATATCTTGCAACACTAACAAGGAAATAGTGAATAGCTGTTGATCTCTGCAGTGTTGTCTGTTATATTGTTGCTATTGGTGAAGAAACATAATTTGTTACTGTATAATTGGTGATTATTTAAATTATACAGGAGACCTAAACTGGGCAGAATTACGGGACGTACGAAGGACAGTCGTAGGGCACAAATGGAAGTAAAACATCTATAATGGACGTAATAAAAACTCCGTGATTTTAGTCCGCAAGCGAAATATACCGACCGAGCGACCGCCTCATGTCGGCGAAGTTTAGTGCCAACTTTTGCGGGTATAGGGTGTCGCGTGGTCAGCACAAAGAATCCCCACGGCCGTTAATTTCGGTTTTCTAGACCGGTGTATGGACGTAATAGGTTTTCTATGTAGTATATCACTAGGTAGCAGCGCAGTCCAGCTTCATGACAGTCTAGGGAGTAGACGCGCATGCACATGCTCAGAGGCTGGTTTTAGTAGATAAAATGGCGACCGTGCTTGTAATTGTAATACCAAAGAGCGGCGTTCTCTGTGTGTGTGTGTGTGTGTGTGTGTGTGTGTTTTTTTTTTTTTTGCGGACAAAAGGACCCAATGCAAAGGATATTCATAAAGAAATGTTTCCTGTTTACGGTGGGAAGTGTTTGTCGCATAAAGCGGTTCACAACTGGGTCGAGAAATTCTTTCAAGGACGTTCGAAAGTTGCAGATGATGCCCAACCAGGTGCAGAAGTGACTGAGACAACAGTCAAAAGACTTCTATACCGCGGGTTTTGACGCTGTGGTAAAGATTTGGGACAGTTGTATCAATGTTGATGGAGGATATGTCGAGAAATAAATGTTTTTTTCCAGGTTCGAATATCACATTTTTTTATGTTGTATATCCATTTGTGACCTACTTACTGACTCTCCCTCATATGTTAATATGCAGAATGGGTTGGCATGTGTTAATAAAGTAAAGCTGTCCCTATGCTTAATTGAGCGCTACGCTATGAAAAATGCATGGAAGGAGTGGAAGTATAATCTCCACGCATTCATAACGTCGGAATTAGATGGAAGTGTGCGGTCAATTTCACGCTTCTATTGCTTCGAACCCCTCACCCCCCCGGAAAGGGGGGCTCAGTGGCTTCCAACGCCGTTCTGGCCGCATCGCAGATTCCCCAACCTGGAGGGGCAGGACGTGATTTTGGGGTCACCTTCCTCTAGAGAGATAGCCTCCATCACAGCAATCGAGAGTCTTCTCAGCCCCGGTTTCCTGTAACAGTGAGTAGGAGCACATTGCCAGCCAGTGGCAACCGGACCAGCTGAACCTCAGACTTAGAAAAGGCGATCTCCCTTACATCATCGTTTCTCAGTGAGACTAAAGACCGACTCTGCCGGAGGTCTGGCCGTTGCGGAGAAGAGAAATACATTGTCACGTATTTGAGAATGTGTAACCATAGACGGGGTTTCGGGTTGGTGAATCTATATTTGTTGAGCACTTATACCTCACGACTCAAAACTACAAGCAATTAACAGCGCCACCGCTAATCACCACAGCACCCGCTAAGCCTTTTCCCAGTCTGCTGTGTCTTCACCAGCCGTTCCCTGGCAACGACTTCTAACAGTAGAGATTATTCAGCTTCCCGCGCTCACGTTCAGAACTGTTTGCCAGTTATTTTAAATGAACTGGATCACTGTCTTCTCAGCCTCCCTTGGAGAGCTCAGCTGCACTCAGCACTTTTCTTCACGACTGAACTGCCAACTCTCAGCTCCTTTTAGAACCACTTTGTACGGACCGAATAGAAAGCATCGTTCCCGACAATTCTTCTATTTTTTGCGTATTTTTTGCCACGTGAACGTGTTTACTGAGCCGTTGCCTAGCAATGAACGTCTCCTCTGGCTCCACTATTTCGGCTTGCAGGTGCCATATCACAATATCATGCCTCTGCCAAGAATTGAAACCCGGTTCCTCTGTTATGCAGCTATGACTTATTCGCTGCGCTGACGTCATTCTGATTCACACGCCAGGGATGGTACAGGACTGTTTGCGGTGTCCGGATCCAGGCATTTGTAACGACGGTACATGAGCTGCGAACTGTGACACACACTGAGGGCACCCTTTCGTATGGGACTTGGTCGGTCTGGGGCTCAGGTCAAACTGTTATCCGATTAAGTGTACAGCTGGATGGATCCGCGGCTGTAATGAGACGAAATTGTCACAGTTCAGGGTTACGAAATGCGTGTGGCTGTACCCGATGGTCGGTGACGGCAAAGCGGGCACATAATGTACGGCAGGAACTTTATCGTTAGAGCGACATGTGGCAGGCATAACGTTGAACGGAGAACAGTTATTGCAGCATGATGAAGGCAGAGATGGTGCAAACAGAATAATACAGGCGACCACACGATTGTTATGTTGTCGTGTGTGCGCGGACCTGAAAATGAGCTAGAATGTTCACATTCACCGGGCGCCGGCCTTCTTCCTTTGACGGATTAAGCAGTCTGACCTGTTCCCATTCAGAATTAATAAGAAACAATAAATATTACAGGTAATTGGTAGGACTATTGGACGGGGGAGCTCCCGTCCCGTCGTAACGCCTCTGCGTACATAAGACAGCACAAACAGAAAGAACGCAGGCATACAAACATACAACCAACCAGCCAAACGGAGTAAACCCTCGCCATCCGGGTTCGGGGGGTTGTGCGGAGGTCTGGTAGCCGTCCCACAGAAAACTTCACTAACTCATAAGCTTCAAAGAAGTGGAATTCATAGAAGTGGGAACAGCTCATTGGCCTAATATTTGAAAGGTAAGGTGGGGGAGGAGAGGAGAAAGACAAGAATATTGTGACATGTGGGCCGTTTCTAGGAAACTAATGGGCAAACATGATGTCACGGAGAGGCCGGTTCCTGGAAACCAACTGATTACGAAACACGGTTTCCATGGATATGGAAACTGAAAATTGTGAGCACTTAGAAAACCAAACCGTCACTTGGGAATTAAAACATGGTTTCCGTGACAACAGAACAGAGGAACTGTAAGACATGGTGACTTCTATCCCGGCTGCGTGGCAATTGTAAAAAGAGTTGATTCGTGCATTCAGAAGTAAAAAAAAAAGTTGAACCCGTGTGGAGGCGGAGTCGAGTACCTCAACCGTGACCCTGCGAGTAGTAGGAGGCGATGAAAAGAGAAGTCTCAAATCTGAGACAGTAAAATATGGCCGCGACTCCCTAGGGACTCGGACCCGAGAAGGACTGCGCTGGCAAGGGCCAGGAGCATAAACAAAAGACAGACCCGTCCTCGTCAGAGAGGGCGCACCATAAAAACAAGACCGTAACTGTCAATCAGTAATAAACTGGGGCTCGACACCGAGACTGACTGACTGATTGACCGTCAGTCGCAATGTGACTTTGACTTTGATTGAGAAGTAAATCCCGTGTGGAGGCGTGGTCGAATACCTCCACCGTAGCCCTGCGAGTCGTATGGGTGGGGGGGACGAAAAGGGAAGTCTCGAATCTGAGACTGTAAAATGTGGTCACGAGTCTCACGGTACTCGAACCCGTAAATGACTACGCTGGCCCCCGCGAGCAGCAATTGTAAACGCAGACCCGTCCTCTCGTCATAGAGAGCACCCCACATCAACAAACATGCAACTGTCTGACAGTAACAAAAATGTGGTCGTAAGCCCCAGATGGGTGCTTTATAAGTATTCCAAGACAGACTGGCCGACTGACCGTCGGTCGCAACATAAGACTCAGACTCAGAAGTACTAGAGACCAGTCCGAGATTTAGGCTGTAGTGAGAGAATTCGAGAGACTCAGGCTCAGAAGTACTAGAGACCAGTCCGAGATTTAGGCAGGAGTGAGAGAATTCGAGAGACTCAGACTCAGAAGTACTAGAGACCAGTCCGAGATTTAGGCTGTAGTGAGAGAATTCGAGAGACTCAGGCTCACAAGTACTAGAGACCAGTCCGAGATTTAGGTAGGAGTGAGAGAATTCGAGAGATTCAGATTCAGACAGGAGTCAGAGATTCAGCCGTAAATGGATGGAGAAGGCAGTTCAGTAGTTGAAGTGTTAACCAGGTAATATTCGTTATAAAGCAACGACAACCAAGCAGACGTTGAAGACTTCATTTTGTGTGTTACAGTGACAGCAGGAGCCGGGATAGCATAGTCGGTATAGCGACTGGCTACGAGCTGGTCGGCCGAGGGGTCGGAGTTCGAATCCCGGTAGGGTCAGAATTTTCTTTTCTCCACGTCGTCTAGACTGGCTTTAGGGCCCACCCAAGCCTCTTATCCAGTGGGTAGCGGGAGCTATTTCCCTGGGGCTAAAGCGGCCGGGACGTGAAGCTGACCACCTCCAAGTAGTGCTGAGGTCAAGCAAATGTGAATCTATACATCCACTCTACCATACGCCTTCATGACATAGTACTTAATTAGTTAAGCACAGGGACAACTTTACTTTTTTATAGTGAGAGTAATCTTTAGAGTGTTATGTATAGTTACGACTTCTGAGTGTCCAGTAAATCTGTTCATGTAATCCAGAACCCATTATTATTATTATTAGTCACGCTAACCAGGAATATATGACAGTATTATGCCTGGAGTGGGATTCGAACCGACAATCCCAGTATTTTAGTGGGCGAAGACATTTCATGCCGTACAACCCCACAGCCACTATGATCTGACCGCACACCAACCTGTGAGCTATTACAAATTCATGAATACCGAATATGAATAAAATTCTTGCAACCTTTCAGGCACTAATGAGGACATTACATACAGGCAGACGGGCGACCTTCCAAACACAACGCCTTCGTATTCGGGAGCGCTGGAAACATATAAATCCGTGAAAATCACGAGATCAGTTTCTTTCAGCTTCACAATACTTTCTCGTATGTACTACGTTATGTGACAAAGCGAAGAAAGCCTCTTTATTGCTGAGCTTGCCACAGAACTGCCATGAACAACCCAGGGTTTGAAGTAAGGTCTCTATATAGCTTGGGTTGAAATTTCTTTGTTTGTTTAAGAGAACGTTGGACATGTGAAACGTGTAATACGGTTTTCATTCGATCAGGTTAAAAAAAGGTAAAGGTATCCCTATAACAGGTCGTGGAGGCCCATAAGGTTGTGAGACGTCGAAGCTCCCACATTTTCTAGACAATCGGTTCACAGATGGTGGTGAGGTTGTCAGCCTTACGCGCCGGCCGCCTGTTACCCCCAGGAAAATGCCTGGTACTCTTTTTTGTTAGAGGCTGAATCGACCCCAGGCTCACAGTGTGGTTGGAAGGATTAAGTCAATTAAAAAATTCAGTGATCTCATCGGAAATCAAACCCTCGACCTTCCGGCTTGTAGCGTAGTGCCTCAACCGACTACGCTACAGCATGCCCCTCATTCGATGGGGTAGTTTAGAAATGGGTTTGTTACGGGGCTGGCGGCGTTTAAATTTCATTCGGGCGCTTTGAGACAGAAGGTTACGATGGGATGGGCATATAGCACGGAGGAGTGAAACGCAAACATATTCGGAAGTAGCAATTTTCGTATCGAAACTATACCACGGAGGCCCGAAGAGAACAATTATTTTCATTGATAAAGAATTCAAAGTTGCTTGTCAAGTTTTATTACTCACATGATCTTTTAATCACAGAGCTGAATTGAATTATGTAGATAGACATGTCAGAGGTGTGATGGTTATCACTAATTTTGGAACGGGGATAGCGACGGTCTAGGGTTGCACGGCCGGGGTTCGATTTCCGGTAGGGGGCAAGAGAGTTTTCTCTACTCCACAGCGTCTAGACCGGCTGTGGGGCCCATTAAGCCTTTTATCCATTGGGTACCGTGGGCCCTTGTGGGTAAAGCGCCCGGGACGTGAAGCTAACCCCTTACCGTCATCTGCTGCTGAGGTCAAGAATAGTGGAGCTGCACCGCTCTTCCTCCACACTTCTTCATGGCCTGGTTGTTAAGTGATTAAGCACAGGGACAACTTTACCTTTACCTTTGGCCCTAAAGGGATGCTTGGAAAATGTTTCTTGATATTGACTGATCTTGATGAGCTGGAAGTTGAAGAGGTTACGTGTTCGCATTTTGTTGTGTGCTTGAGGTTGCTCCACCGATATGGAAATCCAGTGTAGGCTGGAGTGAGGATGGCGTCATTAAGTTTCAATGCAATTACGGTTACAACCGTTTAGGCCGGTATTGCGTTTCGCCGGAATTGAATAAGGCAGTGTTTCTCAACTGCTGGGCCGCGGCCCTGTACCGTCCTCTCGTCTTATAGAAAAAATAATTTACCGGGCCACGGTCTGAGAGAAGTTGAGAACCACTGGGATAAGGAGCACAAGATGCCGAAGGCTGACGCTGTGCCTTATACAGGCCACGTGAATCTAGTTCAGTTCCACATATCTGGTTTTACTAAGCGCACGCCACCAGAACTGACAGTCGTTTAGGTGGGCATGAAGTCACCTTCCTTTTTATGAAATCTCAAGAGTTCGTTACCGTGTTAACAAGAGACCAGAACTGGCCCCTATTTTGAGTCTCTCAAATTCAGTTCATACATTCACACCGGGATAGCTCAGTTGGCATAGCGACGAGCTATGGGCTGGACGGCCGAGGGATGGGGTTTCGACTCCCAACAGTGGCATAAGATTCTTTATCTTTTTCACAGGTCCAGTCTGGCTCTGGGGCTCGCCTTTGCGTCCTGTCCAGTGTGTACAGGGGTATTTTCCCCTGGCGTTAAAGTGGTTGGAGCGTGAAGCTGAACACTCACCATAATTTAGTGCCGAGGTTAAGAATACGTGGAGCTATACCTTCACTCATCCATACGACTTCATGGCGTGATGCTTAATTAATGAAGCACAGGTACAAATTTTACAGTTGTTTGAGGCACTATGCTACAAGCCGGAAGGTCTCGGGTTCGTTTCCCGATGAGGTGATTGGATTTTTTTCAATTTACCTAAACCTTCCAGCCGCACTGGGGCCCTGGGGTCGACTCAGCCTTTGTCAGAAATGAGTAGCAGGAATCTTCCTGGGGGGTTAATGGCTGTCGGCGCGTAAGGCTGACAACTTTACCGCCATCTGTGAGTCGAGTGTCTAGAAAATGTGGGAGCCTCGACGTCTCACAACCCTGTGGACCTTCACGGTCTGTTTCAGTAATAGCTTTACCTTTTTTTAACCTTATTATACCCCTTGCACACTATTTCTGTCAGATTGTTTTTAATATTATTCTCCAAACTATGCAGATGTTTCCCAAATGGTCTTTGAGTTCTTCTGCCTGTTATGTTCCACTCCCACATACGTGCTACACGTCCCCATCTTGTCCATCTTTAGTGAATAAAGTTATGAAATTCATTACGTGAACACCATCCATCTGTTTGTCTGTCTTACCTCCAGATATTGTTCTTTGGTTCCAAACTTTCAGTCTGTGTGCTGCCCTTAGGATGAGACCAGGTTTCACACCCACACAGTGCCGAACATCGCAGCCGAATGAATAGCATTGCCTCGTATAGGGGAGTTTCAGGATTGAAAGCTCTGCCCGGAAACCGGTTGGCCTGACGTAGGTTTGTCCTGGCTTTCATGAGTCCCCCCAGGTAAATGCTACAATAATATCCAAGTTTTGGCCACAAACGTTTCCATTTACACGCTTTCCAGTTCAACGTTATGAGATCTGAGATACTGAAGGCGTCGCTAAATGAACCGCAAATGAATAAATAGGCATACTGTACGTAAAGTGTAGAGCGCGGATAGCGTAGTCTGTATAGCGACTGGCTACGGGCTGGTAGGGGCAAGAATTGTTACTTCTCCGCGTCGTCCAGACCGGCTGTGGGGCCCACCCAGCCTCCTATCCAATGGTTACCGGGGGCTCTTTCCGCGGGCGTAAAACCGCAAGGGCGTGAAACTGACCACTCACTTACAAGTAGTCCCAAGGTCAAGAAGACATGGGTCTGTACATCTACTCGCCCTTACGTCTTCATGGAGTGGTGCTTAATTAGTTAAGTACAGCTTTACCTTTACCTTTTTTTTTAATGGTTCTTCCAGCCCATTCAGGGCCCAGAGCTCTTTTTCAGTTCCGTAATCATTTTTCACAGACGGCAGGCCTCCATGGACGAGTGATCAGCCCGTCGCAAGGCCGCTACCTAAACACAGAACAACACAAACAGAATAAACATCCATGTCTTGAGTGGAATTCGAACCCACGATCCCAGCGTCCGAGCGAGCGAAGACAGTTTATGCCTTATACCGCGTGGCTACTGTGACCGGCTCCACTTACTTTTACTGTATGTAAATAGTAGGTGAAATCATAATTTTGTATATTTTAATCATTAGATTCTTAATTAGATGGAAAGATGAAAGATTCTGAACAGAAGAGCAGTTCTCCGGATCATTCCACAAATTGTACGTATCTGCTCTTGACGTCTCTACGAATGTATTCTTTTTATATTAGGATAAATGTGCCAAATTGGGTACCGTACTGTTTTTAAGGCCGATAAGTTTGATGGGGCCGATCACAGTGACCGCGCGGTCTAAGGCATGAACCATCTTCTCCCGCTCGAACACTGGGGTCGTGAGTTCAAATCCCACTCGAGGCATGAATGTCTGTGTGCGTTTATTCCCTCTTCCAAGGAGTCCTACCGACTGTTTTAGATTAAGAAACCGAAAAAGCGGTCAAGGTCCTAAGCGCTGTAGAGCCATAGAGAGATAGAGAAGGAAAGTTTAGAAAAGGGTAAATGTAAAGTTGTCCGTGTGCTTAATCAGTTAAGCACCAAACCATGAAGCCATATGGGAAGTAGAGGTCTAGCTCCACAATTCTTGACCTCGGCACTAAATGGAGGTGAGCCAGCTTTACGCCCCAGTCTCTTTACCCCCGGTGCCAATTGGATAGGAGGCTGGGTGGACCCCAGAGCCCGTCTGGACGCTGTGAAGCGGGGAAGAATCTGTTTTCTCTGCCGGAAATCGAACACCGGTCGTCCAGGTACACCGACTGATGTATCCCGGCTTCTTAGTTTGAAGGGGAATATACTTAAATGATGACTTTGTGTGACCATAATGTTCAAGACTGGAGTGTATATATTGTTTCTGTCAGCAAAATTTAGAAATCTGAGACAAAACCAAGATAATTAATCAGTATCTACGCGGTAGCGTAGTTAGTTGAGACACTATGCTACAAGCCGGAAGGTCGCGGGTTCAAGTCCCGATGAGGTCATTGGATTTTTTTCAGTTGACCTAACCCTTTCAGCCGCACTATTACCCTGGGGTCGACTCAGCCTCTAACAGAAATGAGTACCAGTAATTAATTAAATAATTTTCCTGGATAGTAAAGCGCGGCCGGCGCGTAAGGCTGACAACCTTACCGCCATCTTTGAGCCCATTGTCTAGATAATGTGGGACCCTCAACGTCTCACAACAATATGGGCCTTCACGGCCTGTTACAGGGATAGTTTACTTACTTTTTACTTTACCCCATGTTAGGTAATCAGGATGTCGTAAGGTTATTCTTGATTTTCTTCAGGCCTTCCAGGCACATGCCGATATAGTTCCTCGCTGCCTTCCACATCCCTTCCAATTCATTGTTCCCTTACCGTAGGCTCACTCGACACCTATTAGTCTGAGCTACTGACAAGTGATTAATATTATAATTTCCGCTGTTCCGGCTGTTGAGATACCTGCATTTCGTTTAATAAATAGAAGCTTTGGTAACCAAGGTTCCTGGGCCGCGCCATAGCTCAAGCGGTTAGTTGCTGGCTTCCCACCGCGGCGGCCCGGGTTCGATCCCGGGTCTGGTCAAGTGGGATTTGTGGTGGACAAAGTGGCACTGGGGCAGGTTTTCTCCGAGTAATTCGGTTTCCCCTGCCAATCTTCGTTCTACCAACTGCTCCACAATTGCTGGTACAATAGGCCAGAAGTGGCCGCAGTACAAGGGACTTAGTCCCACCCCACTAGCAATAAAAAAACAAGGTTCTTCCTTGTAAAGAAAATCCAGGTCTTACATTGGTGCAACCATTTCACTGTTGTTCGTTGCATCACATTCATTCATTCTTCTTGATTCGCTGGCATAGAGTGGTAACATAATCTGAGTCCTTAGAAGCCGCCAGTCGCGCAATTACTCAAGAATTTCCGAACGTTTTATGGAACCCGAAGGTTTATTGCTGTGATCACAAGAGCCTTCCATTGGTCCCTATCCCGTGACAGATGAATCCAGTCCATTCCACTCCATCCTATCTAAGATCTATTTTATTATACTACCGACTTCGCGTAGTTCTTCCTAGTAATCTCTTTTCTTCTGGTAGTAGCCTATGTAGGGGCTATAACTATCCCTATATTTGCCTGGAGGGATTGAGGAAAAACACGAAAAACCGCAGTCACGGTAGCCGATGTCCCGATCGAGATACGAACCGGCCAGCGTCCGAATACAGAAGTCAGAAGTTCATATCTTAAGGGTCAGTTTGCTCGCCCCTCTAATCTTGTTACAAAAGACAGTATTTTCTTATTGACATCGTAACATCATGATAATTGCCATGACATCACTTGGAGGAGTGGGATCGATTAAGTATGGCTGCGGTATATTAGAGGTGACGTCAGCGCACTCTGGGAGTTGGAATATGAACTGCTGAATTCCCTCGTGACTGGGACGAGAAGGAAAAGTACCTTCGCTAGATGTCGATTTTATTGCAAGGTTGGCGACTCTTCTTCAGGCATGGAAAACATGAATTTGCAGTTTAACACTAATTCGTCATGCTGTCCCAAAGACTTGTCGAGTTAGATTAATTCTCAATTTTGTGTTAAAAGTTAACCAGAAAGAAGAGACGTAGAATGTTTCTGAAATACTCCGTACTTTTCTTAGATCTGTAACAGACGTACAGCCGCGTGGAAATTCTGTGAATTTATGACTTGAGTTTCGGGCAGAGATGAGTGAACTATCTGTTTGAAACACTACGAGATCTTCCAGCTCGCTGTCTGAAGATATCTCGTTCAAATACACACAGAGGACCGGCTATCGTAAGGGGTTTCGTGCTCTTCCTCAGTCTCACCCGACAAGCTTAACTACGACAACTCCTTTTAGCATAATTTTCATTTCGTCCTGAAACATAACCATTTGACACTACATGAGCTGTGCAGCTGAAGAAGCGTCGTTAAGTGAGCTAAGAATGAGCTTTTAGAATTACATTTGGTAGTGTCATAACGCCGATCACAGTGGCCGCGCGGTCTAAGGCATGAACTGTCCTCGCCCGCTGGAACACTGGGATCGTGGGTTCGAATCCCACTCAAGGCATAGATATTTGTCTGCGTTTATTCTGTGTTTGTTTTGGTAGAGGCTTTGCGACTGGCTGATGCCCCGTCCGAGGAGTCCTAGCGACTGTATGTAACTTAAGAAACTGAAAAACGGCCAAGGTCCACAAGGGTTGTAGAATCATAGACAGTGTCAGAAGGATAGCAATTACATTTTACATATGCGAGATGTAAAAATATATGAACATTTACATGCCGTGTTTCTTCACATTTGGAAATAGTAATCTCAAATTATTTTTCGTTTACCGCTCGTCATTACATTATGAAATTGGTTGATCAGGGGTTCTTGAAAAGTACTACTGTCTGGTATATGAGGCGGTATAATATGTTAGAAGCTCACGACGTTTCGGAGGAACATATTGGCCTCTTCTGACTAGAAGACTAAGCCAAGTAATCAGCAAGCAGTTTGTTACTTGCCTGGCTAACTCTTCGGCCATGAAGATGGAGGCAGTACTGTCCTCTGCAACATCATTTAACTACTACCTGACTACAAGGCGCCAAATTCCAGAAGATATTCCCCTTCATAATCATTTTCGTCGAAAACTTTAGTCCAGCATGAGGGATTCTTGTTCGGACAAGCTGGAGAGAAATATTGGATGACAGCTGGTGTAGTTGCATGTGTGAATGTTAAAGAGCAGAAGGTTACAAGGCACCCGCCCATTGTGTCCACGCGATCTGAGCATAAAGATGACCCCTCAACCAGTCTTAGGGGGCCCATACACGTACGCGTCTGGTTCGCGAGTCCGACTCGGTTCGCGTTCCAATGAACCAAACTCGTCCGTGTGTGGGTCGCCGCGCACATACGTGTGTGGTGAAATTAATGCGAGCCCGGCTCCTCGCGAGCCAGACTCGTACGTGTATGGGCCGCCTTACTCTAAGCCTTCACTAGTGTTATCAACCGTTGAGAATTCACCTGAAAGGCTCCTCATTTGTTATATTACATTTCGTACTAATAACTTCCGGAGCACGCGGTAGCGTATTTGGTTGAGGCACTATGATACAAGCTGGAAGGTTGCTGTGTCGATTCTCGATGAGTCATTAGATTTTTCAATTGACATAATCCTTTCAGCCGCACTATGGCCCTGGGGTCGACTCAGCCTCGAACAGAAATGAAAACCAAGAATCTTCCTTGGCGTTAAAGGGCTGCCGGCGCGTAAAGCTGAGAACCTTACCACCGCCTTCTGTGAGTCGATTGTCTAGAAAATGTGGGAGCCTCGACAGCTCACAAGCATATGTGCCTCCACGGACTGTTACAGGGATTGCTTTGTCTTACCTTTTTATAAGAGAAACAGATTTGAACACAAATGAGTTCTGTCTTCTGAGATATCACGACATGTAGTACACTGAAAGTCAACAGACGTTTCGGAAAAATATGTGTCTATCTTCAGGGTCGAAGAACAAACCAAGGAAGAAACCCTCATGAAATACCCCTGCTTGCTACCTGCTTCTTGCTTGGCCTATTCTTCGACCCTGAGATTAAGGTGACATGTTCATCCGAAACGTCAGTTTGCATTCAGAATACCACATGGCGTTATATCCTAAAAGGCAGAACCCTTCATAATGCGAGAACTGAAACCCTACAAAGTTACACTCTGCTGACAACTGCCACGACAGCGTGAGCATGGAACATGGGCCGGTGTAGTGGCCACAGGTATGCAGTTACACTGTGAATGACTGTGAACATAACACAGCTTAAAATCATCAGAGCGTTGCGTAGAGAAGGACTGAAATGCAGTACAGAATTACTACTTTGATATGACTTTGTAATTGTATCGCAACTGATGCGTCGTGTTGATAATATTGAGGAGATAATGTGAAATCTCACGACGACGAATTTGAAGATAGTTGTTCTGGGATACATGTAATTTCAATTATGGGTGTCAGCAGTTCGGAGGAACCTGCGACTGCCATCATTAGGGTAGATGATGAAGTCAACAAGTTGCTCTGAAACTTTGGTACCTATTTACAAACTACACTGCGTAACATTAATTAATTATTTTTTTGAATTCGCTTAGTGGGGGGTGGAGTCCAGCTTGGTCCACTCGGCACGGCGGCCACTGATTGGCCTATTGTACCTGCCCCGGGTGGTTATGATGATGGAGAATTTGGTGGAATGAAGATTGGCAGGGGAACCCGAAGTACTCGGAGAAACCCCGCCCCAGCTCCACTTTGCCCACCACAAATCCCACTTGACCAGACCCAGGATCGAACCCGGGCCGCCGAGGTGGGAAGCCACACTGCGTAACATACCGTAAGATCTTAATCGTGTAAAGTATTCTTCTTTGAGAGCTAAGTATTTTGTTAGATAATTCTTCAGTGAATGCTTGATTAAATGACGCAGATAACTCTACTATCTCGGGATAGCTTAATCAGTATAGTGGTTAGGTGCGGGCTTCCACTTATGCAGGAGCCGAGATTTTTCTCGTCGCAGCGTCCAGATCGACCCTGGTTCCCACCCACACTCGTATACAGTGAATACCGGGGGTTCTTTCCCCGAGGTTAAAGCCGGCTGGGCGTAAAGCTTACTTTCCTCCGTCTTTTGCCGAAGATAATGTGTGGAGCTATACCTCCACTCCATCATACTTTTGCATGGCGTGACGCTTAGCACAGGGACAACTTTATGTTACCTAACGTTTATTGTCGGGGCCACGCAGTAGCGTAATTGGTTGGGGCACTCTACTACAAGTCGGAAGGTCACGGATTCAAATTCCGACGAGATCATTGCATTTGGCAATTGACCTAATCCTTCCAGCCGCGCTTTGGCTTAGGGGTCGACTCAGCCTCTAACAGAAATGAGAACCAGGAATCTTCCTGGGGATAAAGTGCGGCCGGCGCGTAAGGCTGACAACCTTACTTCCATCTGTGAGCCGGTTGTCTAGAAAATGTGGGAGCCTCGACGTCTCGCAACCCTATGGGCCTCCACGGCCTGTTACAGTGATAGCTTTACCTTTAACGTTTACTTCTAACCGAATAGTCCGTTAATGGACCTACATAAACCTTAAATAGTGACTAATGAGTTTTGAGCATTCTCGTGCTCTATGTTACTTTGAGGACTTTGCTGAGTATAAGTTGCAGAGCTGAACCAGTTCCAACATAAAGAGTTACGATTTTCTGGCTTGTAAGAAGGCCCTGTTGTTCGGGGAGAGCTTAAATTGCCGCCTGCTTCTGCTAGCTTCTTCGACACTGAAGAAGGAAGTGAAGTCTCTCTCCGAGCTACACAGCGTTACAACCCAGAAGACTGTACTCCTCACGGACATCCCCTTGTGAACTTCGAATCAGGGACCAGCATAGGCCTACCCATATTGATGTGTGATTCGAGGCTTACACAGCGGTACGCATCGAGATGTGACACCTCCACCGTAACCCTGCGAGTCGTATGAGGCGACGAAAAGAGAATCCGGTGCCTTGGGATATAAACGGGCCACCCTATTCCGGGGGGATACGTATAAATACGGGGACCTGGCCCTCGAGGTTGGGAGAGTCTCGAATCTGAGACAGTAAAATGTGATCATGGGTCCCACGGGACTCCGACCTGAGAATGACTGCGCTAGCGAAACCAGCAGTAAGGAGTATTAAAGCAAGTTTTCAGCCGAAAAAAAAAATTACTGGTCGTGAGTCTCAAGTGGCTTGTCGCCAAGACGAACTGCTAGGCATTAAACCGCCAGTCGTAAAGATAAGCTGACCCTGACTTTGGGAACTAACTTTCAGAGAAAAATAAAACATGCTACGCAGATAGGGACAGCAGGTTCCTCCGAAACGTTGGTGATAATGTACGGACTCTACCTAATTAATTCGACAAGCCACAACCATTCTCCATTGTACGTCAGAATACCTGTTTCCCCTTCGGCCACACCCTTGATATCGAGATTAAGTAATCTTGGCAGTCGGTATAGCGCTGCTAAATAGTAGTGACAACTAGTTATTTCGATTTCAGACGATCAAAAAGCGACCTTTCTCGTGCACCAACACTGTTCTCATCCTGACGAGAGTAACTTTGACAGAATGTGAGTTGCGGCCAACGTCTTCGCTGCTTCTCTGTATTTCAAGTGTCACTCCGCACTCACATTTGTACACATACGAGGGAAAGTCTGAAATTATCCGCACTTTCGCCATAACACATCTTTAGGTTTGTCACGCTTCCTTCTGCGCATGCTTGCTTAGAGTTGGTACTATTGTGGTCACGTGATCGAAGTTTAACCATGATCGCGTCATTTTGATTGATGCTGTGACAGTGGAAACATGGCCGCCCCGCTAGCAGTGTGCACCAAGGAGGAACAAAGAACAGTGATCCGATGTCTCTGGTTGGAAAGTGTGTTAGGGTTTCAACACAATACGGGGACAGTGCTCTACCGCGTAGAAGTGTGTATGAGTGGATCGAGAAGTTTAAAAGTGGCCGGACAATAAATTCAAGACTCAATCTTCTGTGGGAAAGGTGATGCTAACCGTTTTTTTAGACTCAAAAGGGCCTATACTGGAAGACCACCTGGAAAAAGGGTGTACGATCAACAGTGCAAGATACAGGGATTTGCTGGCCAACAATTCGCACCAAACGCCGAGGCCTATTGTCAAAGAAAGTGTTGTTGTTGCATGACAGTGCATGCCCACACATGGCTGGCCAGACCGTTGAAGTCATTAACCATTTGGGTTTCGAGGTGCTGGAACACCCTTCCTAGAGCGCCCAGATCTCGCCCCTTCCGACTATCATCTCTTTGGACCGCTCAAAGATGCTTTACGTGGTCGTCGATTTTCTACGGACAAAGAAGTGCGGGAAGCGGTGCATAAATGGTTGCATAACCAACCGAAACCTTCTTCTTCGAGGGAATACGCAAGCTTGTGGACCGCTGGGCCAAGTGCATCAGCAAGGAAGGAGATGGTTGCGCGACCAACCGAAACCCTTCTTCTTGGAGGGAATACGCAGGCTTGTGGACCGCTGGGCCAAGTGCATCAACAAGGAAGGAGATGGTTGCGCGACCAACCGAAACCTTCTTGGAGGGAATACGCAAGCTTGTGGACCGCTGGACCAAGTGCATCGAAAAGGAAAGAGACTATGTAGAAAAATGACGTACTTGTTCAACCCCTACTTTTGTGTATATAAATTGGAAAGACAAGAGTGCGGATAATTTTTTACTTCCCTGCGTACATTGTCCGTCTTAAGGCGCGTCCACATTACTGGTGCTCGTGTGATTCGCTATGCTCGCGAGTAATGTGGACGATATGACAAGTCACGAGACAAGAAAATTTAAAATTTTTAATTTAAAAACTGTAGCCAATAAATTAAAATACGACTACAGCCTATACACACTACGCGTAAATATACGGATCCTCACGCGCCGAAGCCTGGCGAGCAACTAAAGTAGTGTGGACGAAGATTTACGAGCACAAGTAAAATCCAGACGAGTCTCCCGACGAGCACGAGTAATGTGGACGCGCCTTTAAATGCGAACTTATTATATGGTCACACTTCTTCCTCACAACATATTTCGGCAGTATACGACCATCATCAGGTTTTGTCTGTCTTGCTAAAATTGTTGCAATGTTGTGTCAAAATTATGTTTCGCGTTTGAACGCGATATTTCGTAATTAAAATAAATTAACCTTAATTAGTTAGTTATTGGAGAGGGTGGGTTTCCCCATGCACTTAGACCAGTATTGGTCCAGTCTCTATACCCTACCGATATTGGTGCGTACCATCAGTCCCGACCGAGCCAGCGAGTTCGGCCTCTANTCCCCCATCTACCAGAGGTATTAGAGACTGCTGTTGGGCGGGAAACGTCCGTTAATTTGGCTCAGTGACCTCCTTTGGAGATATGAGGTTCTTTTACGTGCCGTAAAGCTACGACACGGGACCCACGGCTTAAAGTCCCTCCCGGAGGACTTGTTCCCTGAAATTTTCCGCCCTTAAAAATTCGACGACCTCCGCCGGGTTTGAACCCGCGTACCACGAGTCATGAGGTGGGAACGTTACCTCTAGACTACGGAGGCCGCTTAAATTAACCTTAATTAAAATTGATTAACATCCCAATATTTTCTATTGTGTTCGTCGTCCATTCGTTTAAAAGATAATTGCTTGAGTGTCTCTCTCTTTTTTGATTTATTCGCGCGGCGTTCCTTTTGCGGCCTGGGTATTACGCGTGTGTATTTGTGCAGTTCGTAATGATGTTGATGTGGCCTTACTGTCAGTTTTGTTATGTATGCGCCTTTGGCTGTAGGTTCTTCCACGCTGCTAGAGTAGTTATGTTGTTAATTGGTCTGTGTATGTAGATAATATCTACTTCATTCTCTTTACGTACCAACTTTCTTTTTATAAGAAAAACATGGAATTATATGGTCTCTATGTTCCTCCTGTCAGTTTTTAAACCGTTCAGTTTTCACGAAATTTGAAATGAACGTTACACAATTTAAGTCCACTCCAACTTCGTCTAATTTCCTACACCCAGTAATAACTAGGGCCCGGACCTTTATGCGCTAAAAACACTTAAAATATGTGTTAAAAAGCAGGAAAATATGCACCAAAAATAAAACAATATGCACTTAAGAAACAGGTCACTTTATTCAGACTCGCCTATTTACATGTAGCATTCACTGCAGAAAGTAGCATCACAATAGGCAACTAGAAGTCTTTCTGTGTTTTCTGGAGACAAACTGCGCCTGTTGTCCGTCAAAATGAGTTTATTGACTGAGAATGATCTTTCTACATCAAGTGACGTGATTGGACAGTATTTATACACTGGCGCCGAAGGTTCGGAACATTCATCTGGCAAAGATACCCTAATTCCACTCAAATATTGACTAATTGCCTGAATCTTTTTTACTCCTTGGTTCGATTTCAACACCTTTTCTAACTTATATTTAATCTTCTCTCCAATTTCGCCTGGAGCGGAATTCAGTGAACAAGTTGCTTTCTGAACAAGTTGAAGTGAGTCGTGAAGGAGTGTACCACAAGATTCTAAGCTCTCAGTGGCTTTTGAAACTGTAGAAAAATGTGCATTGATAGAATTCACATCTTGATAAACAGTATCACATCCAAACACCACTTTTGCTTCACGGACACATGCATACTCATCTTCAAGTTTTGTAACCACTTCTTTTACTTGATTGAAATTCTCCTGATAAAATGAAACTGCGGATAACCATGTCCCCCACCTAGTTAGGACAGGTTCAGGTGGCAGATGAACCTGATGTAGGCAATCTTTGTAGAACTGGACACGAGCTGGTGCTTTCAGAAACAGTTTTTTTCCACTTGCAATTAAATCGTTAACAACTGTAAACTGTGCGCGTATTTTTTCTGCAATGTGGTGAAATCCGTGCGCTAAGCATGTTACATGTATAAGATTTGGATAAAATACTTGTAAGGCCTTTGCTGCTTCCAACATATAGGAAGCTCCATCTGTGAGTAATACACACACCTTACAACAATTATTCTCAATTTCAGATGGCCATAGTAGTCGCAGAGAATCGTTTACAAATCTTGCTATTGTGCTATGGTTGGTTTTCTGTAGTACTTTGCAAGCAAGAAGAGGAGGTTTGCCGGGTTCGTCTGGATGTAGCTTACCAACTACGAAATTTGCTGCGTATCGGCCACATAAATCGGTTGTCTCATCCATCGATATCCAGACACAGTTCCCTCCGATGTCAGAACGGATTGACTCCAGAGTAGATTCATACAGGAAAGGTAGATAATTTTTTCTAAGAGTTGATTCATCTGGGATTTGTTTAAATACACAATATTTCTCCAGAAATGTTCGCAGAACTGGATTGCTTAATTTATTCCATGGAATTTTGCTGCATACTAAAGCCTTACAAAGATCGGCTGAAAATGTATTAACAGAGGACTTGGGTTTGACCTGTGTAAGAAGTAGTAGTTGTGGTCTGCTGTTCTTCTTCCCCTTCTTTGCCGCAATATGTGCAGTCGTTCTTGAGTGTTGTTCAAGTTGAAATTTCTTTTCACATTTTACTTCCTTTGCGCAAACTTGACAGTACACGACGACACCGTCTGCTGAATAGTCACTGTTACCCGACACCCATCGATTTTTTAAATATCTACTGTTGCACTTTTCTTAGGCATTTTCAGTACACGAACACTTTTTTGATGCAGACTGTTAAAGAAAAGAGTAACACACGAACTGAAGAGACTTCTCTCAAGACCAACCCTCTGATGCTACTGTCTGCTGTGGTGGTCAATGGAATGCAGGAAAATCCCACCTCCTCCCTTTCGAAATAGCCAAGCTACCTGCTTCTATTGTAAGTGGAAGTAAAGCTATCCGTGTAGCAGGCTGTGAAGGCCCATAGGGTTGTGAAACGTCGAGACTCCCACATTTTCTAGACAATCGGATCGCAGATGGCGGTGAGGTTGTTAGCCTTACGCGCCGGCCACGCTTTACTCTCCAGAAAAATTATTTAATTAATTCCTGGTACTCATTTCTGTTAGAGGCTGAGTCGACCCCAGGGCCATAGTGCGGCAGGAAGGAGTAAGTCAATTGAAAAAAAATTCAGTGACCTCAATCCTGCTTGTAGCATAGCGCCTAAACCAACTAGACTACCATGTGCCCCTGTTCTCAGTGGTGATTACAGTGAATATTGCTGTCTTCTGAGGTGTCACGCCGTGTAGTCTGGTCGATTGGTCGATCATTACTAACGTTTCGGAGGAACCTGCTGTTTCCATCTTCAGGGTAGATTGAGGTAGAAGGTTCCTCCAAACGATCTACCAAAGTATACGGTGTCACATCCCAAGAGGCAGCAATCTTAATATGTGTATGGTAATAAATCTTCGAGAAAATTACCCGTATATGTTATACTTCTGTAGAATATAAAAAGAACATGTCGGTTTTGCAGAACTTTTAGTGTTCAATTTGTTAATGGCAATTAATGAACTACTGGCTAACTCTTCGATCGTAAAGATGAAGGCGATACGTTCTTCCGAAACGTCTGTAGGCTTATACCGAACTACACGGCGTAAAAAGCTGAAGATCATACTCTGAAATCACCACTGTGAGAACCTCAGTTCCAAATGAATATCTTATTTTTACGTGCATGTGGAGTTTACGCATTTAACAATGATACCTTTACAGTTTACAAGCCGGAATAGCTCATGTGGTATAGCAGTGGGCTATGGGCTGGACGACAAAAGAACTGAGATTCGATTCCCAGCAAGGGTGAGAGATTTTGCTCATCTCCGCAACGTCCAGACTTGCCTGCTCTGGGGGCGCCAATGTGAACGGGAGTTCTTTCTCCCGGAGTAAAGCGTCCGGGGCTTGAAGCTGACCATTCATCTCACTCTAGTGCTGAGGTCAAAAATGGTGGAACTGTGCCGGGTTTATTTGACGTCACTCTAGCAATTACACTCGGTTATAACAATTCACACATTCAACTGCTTCTGTTGTCTGCATCTTGCACCTCCGGTCTTCTGGATTCTCTCGTATTCTCAGTAGTGAGGGCGAAGAGGAACGCATATAAGATATTGATGGGAAGGGCAAAAGGAAAGAGACCACCAGGAAGACCGAGAAAGACGTAGTTAGGTGGATAATATTAAAATGGATCATAGAGAGATACGATGGGGTAGTATCGACTGGATTGATCTGGCTCAGTGGAGTGATTTTGTGGACACGGTAATGCATTTTCGTGTTCCATAAAATGCTAGGAAGTTCTTGAGTAGCTGCACGACTGTCGGCTGCTCCATGAAGTTAGGTATTATTACTTATTATAAGTGGGTTACGCCATTCGAAGTTACGAAATATCAGATGACTAAACCGATGCTGAAAAGTAGGCTGTTCATAACCGGTTCGTGTTAACTCGCCCTTGGCGACCACGTGTGCGTATTTCTGCAGGTATCGTATTTATTTGCAGTTTTACTTAATGATGCTTTCAGTTATTTGTTATTGCTAGTGGTGTGGGACTAAGTCCCTTGCACTGCCGCCACTTCTGGCCTATTGTACCAGCCCCAGATGATAGGTGAGGGTGATTGTGGAGCAATTGGTGGAATGAAGATTGGCAGGGGAAACCGAAGTACTCGGAAAAAATCTGCCCCAGCGCTACTTTGACCACCACATATCCCACTTGACCAGACCCCGGGATCGAACCCGGGCCGCCGCGGTGGGAAGCTAGGGACTAACCACTTGAGCTATGGCGCGGCCAAACGCTTTCAGTTAACTCAGACTATGTAGCACATGTGAGCAAACTGTGGGTCGCGTGCTTCTGTTTGGAACCTTTACTGTGGCTGCCGGAAACACTATTAATCAGTCCTTTGTTTGCAAATATGATTTTTATATTAAAACAGTGTGTTCTGGTTGGAAAGGTGAATTGCTCTTGGCCCTCACCAGCACAGTGTCTCTTGGTTTCCTGGCAAGATTTTTTCCCCAAGATTTTTACGTGTTTTCAAATGGGACCTCCTCTTCGACGAGAGGGTGTATCTGACTACTACTGGTCACTGCCCCTCTACTGGGGGAAAACTATTCATCTACTTTCATTTGATACGACAGATCACATATAAAACAAGAACTCTTCTATTGTTCCGTGTGTATTCGTTGCCGCCGGGACGTGTTTGCCGAGCCGTTACCTAGCAACTATATGGGGATACGCACGCAGACACACGGACAGCAAGGTGATCTCATGAGCATATTTTTATTGTTTGAAAATAGGAAAAGTAAGGTAAAAACGTGTTGCTTTGAAGGCATCTACCTAAACATCTGTGTCATACAGTCCAGGCCTGTTTGTAGCTCCCGGACCCCTGAAAATGGGCCTATCATGTGCGGCTTCTATGTTGAGTAAGTTTAGCCACGTAGCGTCGGATGATTGAATAATGAAATGGAAGAAGGTGCATGGGGATATCGTAGCTTAATATAGGGTACAGTAACCTGCCATTTAACTGAAGTGACTGATAGATCCCACAAAAATAAACGTAGGTCAGGTAGTAGGTTTCCCGGCCGAGATTTGAACCAAGCGCCTCCCAGATACAAGTGAGAACCGTTACCACTACAGCCAACAAGCTCCGTAGTGTGATAGTAGTGCTGATCTTGGACAGTTACAAGTGCATTTATAAAGAAGTTTTGACCTGAAAAAAATAATTCTCTGTCGTCGAGTTTTGTCATCGTCGTGTTTTTTATTAACCCGTTCCATCCCAGACTGTCCTTCCATCGCATTCTCGGTCGTTCGACGTTTCTTCGTCCGGGCTGGTAATCGTAACATTTTGGATCAATACTGAAGAGCCGGGATAGCGCAGTCGGTATAACGACAGGGTACAGGGTGGATGAGCGAGGGGTCGGAGTTCGAATTCATTTAGGGTCAAGAATTTTCTCTTCTCCAAGTCGTTCAGACCGTCTCTGGGGTCCACCCAACATCCTATCCAGTGTGTGCCGGGGGTAAAGCGACCGTGGCGTGGAGCTGACCACTCACTTCCAACTAGTGCCGAGGTCAAGACAAGTGGATCTATACATCCACTCCCCCATGCGCCTTCATGGCGTGGTGCGTAACTAATTAAGCACAGGGACAACTTTACCGTTTTAGTTTTATTGAAGAACCCGTTCTTAAAATGTGATTATACTACTCTTTTTTTTTCACAGTCTTGGTTTCTAGCTTCTGAAGCTTTTATTGCCGTATTGCGTGCATGGCCTCTAAGTGCATATCCACAGACACGCCTTAAAAAGCTCATTTCTGCTGTTTCTGTTTCTGTATGACTGTGAAATTTGGTTCCTTACATTAAGGGAAGAACGTGGACTGAAGTTATTTGAGAACAAGGCTATTGCATAATGAGGAGCTGCAGAATATGTACCGTTCACCAAATATTAATAGAATGATCGAATCGAAGAGGATTAAATGGGCAGGATTAGCACGCGTGAGAGACACAAGGCGTGTATGCAGGGTTTTGGTAGAAAAGCCAGGAAGTAAGAGACTAACAGTAAGAACTGGACGTAGTTGGGAGGCTAATATTAAAATGTGTCTTAGATGTGTGCCACTCGTGCCCAAAATTTGTTCTCACCTTTCAGCTACACTCTGTATAATTTTATCAAAGGAAAGTAAGCGATTAGTTCAGTGAACGTCTCTTGTGAACATGGTAAGAACCTTCGGGTTCCATAGAATGCTTGGAATTTCTTGTTGATTTTTGAAGAAGGACTCAGCTCCAAGGGGTTACTTACATGCAGTATACTCTATGCTTTTATGACCCATATCATTGTTATCTTCGAACAAGCCTGTCACGCTAACCCGTGATGTAAGTTGCACTTTTTGGTTGGATTATAAACATGCACTGCGTAAACATGGGCACGCAGTAGCGCATTTGGTTGAGGTACTGTGCTACAAGCCGGAATGTCGCGGGTTGGATTCCCCATGAGGTCATTGCATTTTTTCAATTTACCTAATTCTTACAGCCGCACTGTGGCCCTGGGGTCGATTTAACCTCTAACAGAAATGAGTACCAGCAATCTTCCTGGGAGGTAAAAGGCGGCCGGCGCGTAAGGCTGTCAACCTCACCGCCATCTGTGAGCCTCGACGTCTCACAACCGTATAGGCCTCCACAGCCTGTTACAGGAATAGCTTTACCTTCTACTGCCTACACATGAAATGAGGAATACTAATTACTTTCTTGAACAGGATAAATTCGTGTTTGCGGCAGAAGAACATGACAATTAGTGAGAAATGAGAAGTCGCTGAGACCCCATTTGGAATATCTTATAATTAATATTACTTTTCCATCTGCAACTCGTCGTCTCAACGGGTTAAAAAACTAATATACTACTTGCAACGCCTTTAAGGTTACGCCACCACCAGCATCAACATAATTTGCAGATATAAATTTGTTACTAATTTCATGAAATGTGGTGTTGGACTGTGGAACCTATAAACCAGAAGTTCTCAGATGATGGAACACTGCGACCACCCCCCCCCCTAAAATAATACATAAATTTGCGGAGTTAGCAAAAATTACAGTTTTTCACATTGCTTAATGTCGCTCTGAGACTGTGCGGTGATAGCAGAAACCAAGATAGTTTTATGTCCTCTCTACATCTACATTAAGTGGAAACTGATTGTAGAGGAGGCCAAGGTTCACCCAGGGCTGTAGCGCCGTGTGGTAGGTAGGTATATCTACAGTAAGCTATGCAATGTCCCTCTATGGTCACGAAAATATTCGCAAGATGTTACCCCGGCTACAGTTGTCTTTTCCGAAAACACCTGTAGAAAATCTTAATGTCACGTAACCTGGTTACGTGACTGATAATTAATGGGTTCTGATTAGATGAATAGATATATCGGACAGTCTAACTTGACTTACTTTTTTTTTCGTTTAGTGGGGGGTGGAGTCCAGCTGGGTCCACTCGGCACGGCGGCCACTGATTGGCCTATTGTACCTGCCCCGGGTGATTATGATGATGGAGAATTTGGTGGAATGAAGATTGACAGGGGAAACCGAAGTACTCGGAGAAAACCCGCCCAGCACCACTGTGTCCACCACAAATCCCACTTGAGGGCCGGGATCTGCCCGCCTCCAGACGGGATTAATTCGTCTGGCAAACGCTCCTGTTATGATATTTCGTCGAACCGTGTAGAAGACACCTCTTTCAGCAGTAGAGTTATTGCTTTCTTAGCCGTTACTGTGCTCTGAACGGTTCGTTGCCGTGGATATTGGCTTTCAGTCAGTTAAAGTTACACTGCATGTATCAAAACCATAGTAGCCGAAGTCTGTAGTTGCCTGTGTTACTTAGCAAGTTCGTTTACCGAGCTGTTGCCTAGCTACACATGTTACATTAACTAACTTCGCCAGAGTGTGCCTGGGTACAAGTGTATTTTAAATAATTCTTAAAGATTTCGCTACCCATGTGGGATCACGATCGACAGTTAGAGAAACTGCTATGAACGATTATCCCTCAGAGACCTCATTGAACACACAGGACACTTCTTTTGTAAGGTCACCTATTCGCAGTGCAATGCACCCGCAGTTATGTTTTATGCAGACAGTTTGAAAAAAAAAACTGTAGTTTGTATGACTAAAATGTAGACTGTAGACTGTAGACCAGAGGGTACTGCATGATGGTGGTCCTCAAGCTAAAATTTTCAGTTGTTTCATTTCTCTCTCTTCCTGGCTCTATAATTCCGATTTTGGTGTTGGCCTCCTTTTCTCTCAACCGTTCCCAGAACTCCCTCTCCAACGCCTTCCGCCTCCAGTTATTGATCTTTAGTGCGTCTGGATTTTTTTTTCTTCCCAGTACTGAGTTTGATCAGCCTTGACCTCATCTTCCTTCCTGCCTGTCAAAGGCAAATATTTTGCCGGTTCATCATCATCCTTTCTGGCTAGATGTCCCGCCCTACCCAGTCTCGACTCCACGTCAATAACTTTCGCATCAGGTTCTTTATACAATTTACAGACTACGAATAGAAACCTCTGCTGCGATCCTGAATCCATCCGAAGCTGGTAATGTTTCCCCTTACTTTTAAGAAACACTTTTGTTACAGGTGGCGTTCATCGGTCCGCCACTGAGGGCAGCAGGACGCCAGTGGGTATGTGAGGCTCGAACCGCAGACTTCTGGTGTGGCTCACCTTATACAGTAGTTCACGTTTACCTTCGTTGAGAATTCTTCTCTACTGCAGTTGAGCGTAGCCTAAAACCATACGCTCCAAAAGGGTAAGAAAAGCAACATGTATTGGCTCTTCAAAAGATCCCCCTACTGCATTGCCAACCTCACCTTCAAGAAGCACACCGTGATTTCACAGATGAGGTTCTTGTGGCTTGCATTGCCCTGCCGCTACTTGAGCCATGTCCGTATAACCATTATATCCGATGTTAAGGATATGGCGCAAACTTTAAGAGACCACTAGGCAGACCAAGACGTGGGTGGGTGGATAGTGTTATAATAGATCTTAGATAGGATGGGGTGGTATGGAGTGGATTGATCTTTCACAGGTTAGGGACCAGTGGAGGGCTCTTGTGAACATTATAATGCTGGGAAGTTCTTGAGTAGCTGCATAACTGGCGGTTTCTCAAGAAGGCTCAGCTCCCTGAAGTTAGCAACCTAGTCTATATAGTGACTGGATGGACTTAACTTTGAGGAAGAAAGTAGTGAAGCATGGCATGGAGCATGGCTTTGTATGGGGCTGAAACTTGGACACTTAGGGCAGTAGATCAGAAACACCTGGAAGCTTCGAAATGTGGTGTTGAAGAAGGATTGAGAAGATCAGTTGGACCGATTATGTGAGAAATGAAGAAGTG
>NW_019721015.1:123375-124849 GCF_002891405.2 Cryptotermes secundus | reverse complement strand
GCGTCTTGACAGATTACTGATGAATGAATGAATAATGAAGCCGATCACAGTGGCCGCGCGGTCTGAGGCATGAACTGTCTTCGCCCGCTCGAACACTAGGGTCGTGGGTTCGAATCCCACTTGACGCATTGATGTGTGTGTGTGCGTTTATTCTGTTTGTGCTGCCACGTGTGTAGATAGAGGCCTTGCGGCTGGCCGATCTCCTCTCAATGAGCCCTACCGACTGTAGTATTACGGATCTGATAAAGCGGCCAGGGCCCCACAAAGGGATGTAGAGCAATTGATGAATGAATGAATGAACGAATAATGAATTTTGAAGAAGTGGCTGTGCCCTAATTTAAAGTACTTCCCCTACATTTATCTCTAAGAATTGGGAAAACCACGAAAGAAACTCAGGATATTCTGTGTACCGGCCGAGATTCGAGCCGTGTATATCCCGCACACAAGTCAGAAGCTGAGTGATTCTTCTTTGTATTTTCTTCCGCCTCCCCCTCCTACTCTTGAATGAGTTTGGTTTTTAGGTTAATAAATTCTGTTCCATCTCTTTCTGGGATAACCTCGGTTTCTTTTGCATGTCGGTTTGTACTACAGAGTAGGTTAGTAGGTTGGTTAATTACAGTTGGATATGTATGCGTTCGTTACACATAGTGCATGAAGTGGACGCGTATTGGGGTGTTACATGTGTCGGCCCTTCGGGGCCATCTTCGGAGTCTACAGTAAAGGAAACTTGATCTACAATTGCTATAGATCTTAGTATACGTGGCGTAGTTGGTTGAGGCACTGTGCTACAAGCCGGAAGGTCGCCATTTCGATTCCCGATGAGTTCATTGGATTTTTCAGTTGACATAAGCCGCACTGTGGCCCTGGGGTCGACTCAGCATCTTAACAGAAACGAGTACCATGAATCTTCCTGGGGGTAAAGGGCGACCGGCTGTTGCGTAAGGCTGACAACTTCACCTCCATCTGTGAGCCGATTGTCAAGAAAATGTTGGAAGCCTCGACGTCTGACAACCGTATGGCCCTCCACGGCCTGTTACAGGGATAGCATTACATTTCTTTTACCAGCCATAAACTTTGTAATTGGTAAAAATTGTAGGTGTTTAAATATTATTTCAGTAAAGGGGTTTATTGTTTGTGCTTTATATATTTTCTGGTACGAGTATATAGTTAGATTATTTACATTGAATTTGGTTTGCCATTCCAATATCAGTACATGCGTCATGGCGAAGATGTAAGGGAAAGTTTCAAGTGTTCGGGTGTTCTCTGTTGGGTCCGCGGTAGGGAGAACATAGGAAGGTTGCGTCATGTATAATATATATTTGTATATTTTTACCTGGGAGTTGGGGTTCGATTCACGTCAAAGCAGATATTCTTTTCTTCCTCATATCCAGAAATGATTTGGGGCCTA
Source organism: Cryptotermes secundus (assembly GCF_002891405.2). NCBI lineage: Eukaryota > Metazoa > Arthropoda > Insecta > Blattodea > Kalotermitidae > Cryptotermes > Cryptotermes secundus. The sequence goes on along the minus strand of NW_019721015.1, from coordinate 123,441 downwards.
ACCACTCTAGTAGACAGTTGGGTACCGAAGCTGTTTCCTCGGGGGGGGGGGGTAAAGCGACGGAGG
>NW_019721015.1:122670-123294 GCF_002891405.2 Cryptotermes secundus | reverse complement strand
GTGATAGGCTACAGGCTTGACTGCCGGGGTTCTGTTACCGGCAGGGTCAATAATTCTCTCTACTCCACATCGTGCAGACCGGCTTTGGGGCCCACCCAACCTCCTATCCAGTGGGTACCAGGGCTATTTCCCGGGGGTAAAGCGGCCGGGGCTTGAAACTGACCACTCACCTCCATCAACTGCAGAAGTCAAGTATGGCGGAGGTATACCCCCATGTCGCCATACGTCTTCATGGCGTGGTTCTTAACTAAACATAGGGTCAGCTTAGTCTGTATAGCGACTCGCTACAGACTGGACGGCCGAGGGGTCTAAGTTCGAGTCCCGGTAGGATCGGAAATTTTCTTCGCGGCGTCCAGACCGGCTCTGAGGCCCATCCAGCCTCCTATACAATGGGTACCGGGGGCTCTTTCCCCGGGGGTGTAGCGGCCGGGGCGTGCAGCTGACCACTCACTTCCAATTAGTGCCGAGGTCAAGAAAATGTGGATTTGTACATCCACTTCCCCATGCGCCTTCATGAGGTAGTGCTTAATAGGTTAAGCACAGGGACAGCCTTAGCTTTAGTAGTTACTGGCGTTGTAAGAATGAGACTTCACTGTCAGGCCCTCCATACTCCTATGAGGTATG
>NW_019721015.1:98242-122618 GCF_002891405.2 Cryptotermes secundus | reverse complement strand
CGGGGGCGGGAGGCGGCGGCCGTTATTGATTTTGGGAGAGCAGCAGATCCAGGCTCCAGCGGACCGGACCGGGCTCGCATCATCACATGTAGTAAGTGGGTACCTGGTGGCGGCAGCACGCAGATGTCACGGGAAGGGGCAGCAGCGCAACACACCACACTTCGTTCTCTTTTGTTTTTACATAAGCTATCGTGTGTATGTATTCCAGTGAATAGAATATTCCCACGCTCTTCGTGGAAAGAGAAATGCTTGGAAAATGGTTTGATACTCTGTACTTTGTAACGAATGTGCCTCGTCAGTATTTTTGTCAGGATTTTCTGAATTAACAACTAGATCAAAATGAGCTTTGGCCTGTAATAGGAGTTAGTAATACACAATTTGTACGTGTTTCATTAAACTACAATATACCCATACACACGCGTGATAAAAAGTTACAAAAGGATCGATGGTACTGTGTTAATTGTAACGATTGTGTTCCGTGACGATTTCCCCCTGAATCTCTTAAGAGTTAAAAGTATTTATAGCTCATGACAGTTTACGGAATATTTTAGTGTGTTTCAGTCAACTATAATACAGGCCTACCCAAATACCATATGATAAATTATCAAAATTGTTTCGTCGGTATTTTTGACGATTTTTTTTTGGTGTGTTAAGATTTAGATTGCAGTGAGGTTTGGGATATAATACCAGTTATCTGTGCGTGTTTCCAGAAACTCCAGTACTCCTATGCCACACTTTATAAAAAGTGACAAAATGGTCGATATACACGTTTTTCAACCACTGTATCATGTGAAGAGTTTTACCGGAACCTTTTGAATTAGGAATTAGGTTCTGTGGGGCTTGGGTTTTGATGCGATTTAATTTGTAATTGTTGACAACCTTACCGCCATCTGTGAGTCGATTGTCTAGAAAATGTGGGAGCCTCGACGTCTCAGAACCCCATGGGCCTTCACAGTTTGTTACACGGATAGCTTTACCTTTACCTTACCCTCAGTAAATTACTAGAATGTAGTTCTGCTACTGTTGGTAAAAACAAAATGGTCGATACACCATATGCTTTAGTGACTGTGTTCCTTCAAGATTTTTGCCGGAATATTGTAAATTAAGGTTTAGTTTGCAGTGAAGCGTGTACTACAGTAAGAAAGAGACTTCAAGAAATATTTCTTTTGTTTCATATCCACCATAACATGTGGAAGGCAGACTTGAACAGAGGGAAATATACGCAACAATGCCATTCTTCTTACTTTGTTCTTCCCCTTAGTGTTCGTTCAGACATATGGACAGCAGGCGTGTATTCCATTCCTGTTTTTCTTCATATGGCCTATACGTAAATTAATGAATGTAGCTCATTTGAAGCTTGGAATGTGACATGCTTCAGATTTCAACATTTATATCTGTTTCGTCACATGTCCGGAGCTAAGAGGTGTGTTAGGTGTAACGTGGTAGTCTGCAGTTATTGTTTGCTTCAGGCGGGTGAAGTAGCATAATTGTGTTCTAACGGCCTTCATTTTTGTCACACTGGGCAAAGCTACGGTGGTTTTGAAAATGTAGCGCGTGCCGTTGGCCGAATTATGCTTTCATAATTAACACAAATACATCGACATCTATCATGTAAACCTCGAATTTACCTTATATTTTAATACCAGTTGTTAATATTCGAAGCTTAAAGTGGAAAAAACGTGAGGCTTTTTACAATATTTCATCTGCTAATGTTCTTACGTTTTATTAACAGCGCGAAAATGTATTGCATATCATTATTAGGTTATAGTCATCATCTGTCGGGTGTCTTGGGTCGTGTGGCCTGTTAACAGTTTCGTGCCATCTCGTCAGTGGTCCTCCTAAATGTAACCCCCCGCCACCCAGTTTTTGTATCTTTGGTACCCTATATATATCTTTTCTTACAAGCTGTTCACAATTAGTTGGGCAGTTTTGCGTAAATGAGATGATTAATTGAATTCTTAGTTCACCTAAAATATCTATATATACATATACTAGCAGTTTTCTTACATTTAATTTCCGATGCCGGTAATAGATTTCCTTCTATTTTTCTAATCGTCCATAGCCCAACATAGGTTTATTATAAACGTTAAATCTGTTAAACCTGTGTTTTTGTACTAAGGTTTGAGTAACCAGTTCATTTCTCCAGTAGCTTGTATAAGTCATAAAATAATATCCGCAATAAATTCTTTGAAGCATTTGTTTTCAGAAAATGTAAGACCCTTCTCCCCACCTCATAACTCAAGGTACGCGGGTTCAAACCCGGCGGAGGTCGTAGAATTTTTAAGGGCGGAAAAATTCAGGGAACAAGTCCTCCGGGAGGGACTTTAAGCCGTGGGCCCCGTGTCATAGATTTACGGCACGTAAAAGATCCTCGTGTCTCTAGGAGACTTCTGAGCAAAATTAGGCAAAGTTTCCCGCCCAAGTAGTTTCCAATGCCTCCGGTAGATGGGGAAGTATTGGGTACCACTGCCAGAAGAGGGCCGACCTCGCTGGCAGAATGGGGCTGATAGCGAGCACCAGTACTGGAAGGGTATGGCGACAGTAGAAATTAAAGGGGGACGCACAATGGACCAATAACTGGTCTAAGCGCATGGGGAAACCCACCCCCTCTAATAATGAATGAATGAATGAATGAAGACCCTTCTCAGTGTCTGCGAGATGCAATCCCATCTTAGGAGGCATTTAGGCCGTGCCACAGCTCAGGCCATGTGGGATTTGTGGTGAGCAAAGTGGCATTAGGGCAGGTTTTCTCCGAGTACTTCGGTTTCCCCTGCCAATTCTCATTCCGCCGACTGCTTCGCGCTCATCATCATCATCTGTCATCCCGGTCTGACACAGTAGGCCAAGTAGTGGCCGACGTACCAAGTGGACTCAATCTTATCCCACCCAAGAAAAATAAAAAAGAAAGTAGGAGGTATTTCTACACCTGTTATAAGATTCTGCATTGTTGTTACTTCCGCGAAGGGCGCAACAGGGCCTTAGATATCACGTCTCGACGGGACGGCCAGTTTCATCACACATTTCGTGATCACACCAACAAAAAAAAGGTAGACCTTGGCTGTACACGCACGCTCTCTGGCAGAATGTGATAAACAAAAGAACATAATTTATATATGCTACAAGCGGGAAGGTCGCGAGTTCGAATCCCAGTGAGGTCATTGCATTTTTCAATTGACCTAACCCTTCCAGCCGCAATATGGCCCTGGGGTCGACTCAGCCTCTGACAGAAAGGAGTAGCAGGCGTCTTCCTGGGGGTAAAGGATAGCCGGCGCTTATGGCTGACAACCTCAACGCCATCTCTGAGCCAGTTGTCTAGAAAATGTGGGAGCCTCGGCGTCTCAGAACCCTACGGTCCTCCACGCCTTGTTACAAGAATAGCTTGTATATGTTATATGTTATATATGTTATTTATAATTTATCAGTTGTATTGTTTATACGCGTTTTATGGTGTTACTCGTGGCGCTATGATTGCAAATTGAATCGGAAAATTTCGTTTATAAGAATTGTTTGATGTTTTTAGAGGAATGGAGACTAAATTGGTATTTCTCGTTTATTTTTTGTTAATATTTAAGGAAGTATATTGAAGTAACTGTGGAATCAGGAAAAATTAGTTGGTATAGCGACTGGCTGTGGTCTGGGTGGCCAAGGAATCGGAGGTCAATTACCGGCAGAGACATGAAACTTTTCTTCTTCTCGTCGTCCAGACCGGTTCTCGTCCCACCCAGCATCCCATTCAGTGGCTACCGTGGGTAAAGTGGCCGGGGCGTGAAATTGACCACACCATCTAGTGCTAGGGGTAAGAACACGGGGATTTATACAGCCCCCTCTAATCCTCATAGAATAGTGTTTAATAATTTTACTTCTACTTTTCTCAAGATTCTAAAGCATTACAGATTGCGCGCCATGTTTGCGTTAAACCTTTACTTTTCAGTGGTATCCGACAAGCGGCGGTCGCTCGGTCGCTATAGTTCGCTTGCGAACTAAAGCCTCGGAGTTTTTATAGAGTTGTGTAGTACGGGTTCCACAGTCTCTTGATCTGTTGGTGGGGCGAGTGGACAAATGATTGGCCCGCCCATGGCAGGATAGCAATTCTTAATCTCTGCGAATGATAATCTGTAACGGAAGAAATATATGCTCGTCTTCCATAGGAAGGAGGCAAGAAACGCTCGTAGTTTGTGTTGTAATATTGAAGTTCCAATAGTAGTAGTAGGTATTTCTCACAGCGTTGGAAAACACGCCTTATAGTTCATCATTGTGTCACATCTCATATTCCGAGGTGGGGCCATTTGTTACTTGAATCTTACATAACGAAAAAATACAGGGTGGTTCTAAATTATTGTCGGGGTTTCCGTGGCCTATAATTTTCAAACCGGAAACAAAAAAATAAAACTGAATATGGAATATGAAAGTGTAACTCGAAAATTTTCATTACTTATAGAATGAACAACCCTTCAAGCCGTCATTTGTGACATGTCTAACTGCAAAGAAGCTCGTTTAGTTGATTTTTGTGGGCTTCGAGAAAACGTTTCCTGGTTTCGATCAGCATCTTCCTGCGAAGTGCTCGGTCTTCGCGCTTCTTTTCGATGCAGAACACTACCAGTCTCTTGAAACTGTTTTAACCAGCGTCGGATAACATTATCTGAAGGTGGATCTGTTCCATATTAAGTTCTGTAACGACGTTGCATCGAAAAACGAATGTTTCAACAGTCGTCATTTTGAGGTATGACGTCAAATGTTCGTCCAGACATCAACGCGGCGACTACAGCGTTGCCAAAATAATTTAGAATCACATTATAATTTATTGATGTAATTGAATTTTCAGTGGAAGCTATACTAGTTGACTAAGCTACGGGCTGGACGATCGGGAAATCCGAGTTCGATTAACGGTAGGGCAGAGATTTTTCTCTTCACGGCGTCTATTTAAGGACTCCAAGACAAGTCACATATCCAATGGGTACCGGCGACTCTTTTTGTTACTAGCTAAAGGGCTGGAAATATCTATAAACTGTTTTTCTATTGGGCCATATACATCAACATATTGTTAAACATAATTTGAACTCCCTTCGTGTTCGGGTTCAGTGAGAAATTAGTTTTGTTACATTCACTCATACGAAGTTTGTGCCAAGAACATGAGAACAGTTTTGGAGTGACTGTCACCACCAGGCTACAGCATGGTGCTTCAGAAGTTGGTACCATGTCGCTGGCAGCGTGGGCGCCCCAAGAAGAGGTGAGTGTTGTCGACCCACCTGCAGTAAATACCCATAATTCGGCGTCCGTCACAGATAGTGGCTCCCGACCTACAGGGTGATTCTAAATTATTGTCGATGTTTCCGTGACGTATAATTTTCAAACTGGAAATAGCAAAGTAAAACTGCTTACGGAATATGAAAGGGTAACCCATAAAGTTTTAATTTTCTATAAACTCCATACTTAATAATGCTAAACAACTTCAGCATGCACGTCTTTCGTGGCATGTAAGATGTCCTGGCGGTATTGAATTACCCTTCAAGTGTTCTCCAGCATTTGCGGTGTAACTGTTTCGTCGTAGCAACAATTCTGAGCTTCAGTTCATCGTAGGAGGTCACAGGGGTCTTGTAAACAATATACCTGACGTATCCCCACAGGAAGAAATCAAACAGCATAATATTGGGTGAGCTCGGAGGCCACGGAATTGGTCCACGACGGCTAACCCATGAAAATACATGTCAAGAAATTGTCGGACAATACGAGCCCATCTTGCTGGAACTGCACATTTGGAGACCTCGACAATAATTTAGAAACACGTTGTATAACCTGGAAAACTGTTGAGCCGACCTGGAATGATGGCCGTAGTACCGAATATTTTGAAGTGCACAACGAAGTAAACAGGTATAGTCCATATGGATGACAACTGAAACACAAAAGTACATTACTCTATAATCTTGGAATTACGATTTAAATACAAAATTGGTTTACTTATGTAAATTATAAAACCGTTTCTCTTATCCACTTCACACCATTTGACAACACTGTAAATTACACCCTTTTCTTAGCCCCGTAGTACCCCAACGTTGAGACGCCGAACCTCACCAAAGAGAAGTCATGTTGTAGTATCCGTGCGAGTGACTGTACTTACGAAGTAAGCATCAGGCCTGCTAGATAATTCTAAATATCACCACGATTGCAGAGTTGCTGCCACCAGTCTGCAAAATTTACCGAAAAGGAACATATTACCAGTTTGAGCCGTGCCACACAGCTACTGTCAGTGATCATTTTGACAGTCAGCTCGCTGGGTTGGTAGTAGAAACCCCATTTTCTACCCCCTCTCGCCCTTTCGTCAACAGATACTGAGCCAAAGCCGAGCTCGCGAATTGGTGGGCTGGCGACGCCTACATTACTCCGGATTTTTGGAAACAAATTAAAACCAAAAAGAGAAGGGAATTTGCTAAATATTAACACCAAGAATTGACATGAAAGGATGTTGAACACACATCTGTGAGATAGAGGAAACCCAGAGCTCTGGGTGCAATCCATAAGTAATATTCTTAAGCGACTTGAGCGTAAATTTGTTAGCAAATTTTGTGAACACAGTTAAAATCTTGCGCTGCCTGTGTCCGGGTTACGTTATATGGCCCAGTACAGTACAGTAACAGTGTAGATTGGGGGAACGCGGTAGCGTAGTTGGTTGAGGCACTATGTTACAAGCTGGCAGGTCGCTGGTTCGATTCCCGATGAGGTCATTGAATTTTTCAATTGACCTAAATCTTCCAACCGCACTGTGACCTTAGAATCGACTCAGCCTCTGACAAAAAAATGAGTACCAGGAATCTTCCTGGGGTTAAAGGACGGCCTGCCGGCGCGTAAGGCCGACAACCTCGCCGCCACCTTTGAGCCGATTGTCTAGAAAATGTGGGAGTCTCGACGTCTCACAACCCTATGGGCCTCCACGGCCTGTTACAGGGGTAGATTTCCTCATACGGTTGTGAACCCACCCATCACGTACCTGTGCCCCTTATGGCAGTGTATCCACCTGTTAAGTGCATTTCCCTGCCACTGTGGTGTGAAGCCACCTGTCAAGTGCATTTCCGCGACGCAACAGTGTGAACCCACCTGTTACTAATTTATTTCCGGACCTCTTAATGAGGCTTCCTGTGAAATTCACCACAGCGCCACGCCCAGACTGGAACATCGGCCAATGGCTGCTTTATAGATATCGATCGTTCATCACACGGTCTCGCGCTTCTTCCCAGGCCCGCTCTCTGGGCTCACAGTCCGCACCGGCCCAGTGATCGTGTCTGGTCATTGTTAATGGAGCCAACTGAATAGGTGCCCCCCCACTTTCGAAGCTGAAGACGGAAACAGATCCAGTCTCCGAAACGTGTTCCTTCAGAGTACTTCGACGATGGACAAGGTCCGGGAAGTTAGATTTGAGATTCTTACATTGGTGACTGTGAAGAGATGTAACACCGTGTAGTCTTGCAGAAGTTCACCGCATTTCGGATAATCGTACTGCTTCCATCTTCAAGGTCGAAGAGTAAACCAAGCAAGAAACCAACACAATCAAGGGAACTGTGGACCCCGCTTGCTCTCTCTGCCTTCTGCTTGCTTTTTTTTTTTATTGCTAGTGGGGTGGGACTAAACCCCTTTCACTGCGGCCACTTCTGGCCTATTGTACCAGCCCCAGATGATAGGTGAGGGTGATTGTGGAGCAATTGGTGGAATGAAGATTGGCAAGGGAAACCGAAGTACTCGGAGAAAACCGGGCCACCGCTGTGGAAAGCCAGCGACTAACCGCTTGAGCTATGGCGCGGCCTTCTGCTTGCTTACTCTTCTACCTTGAAGATAGGAGCAGTACATTCCTCAGAAATGCCGGTGAACTTCTGTCAGACCACACGGTGTTACATATCAGAGGACAGTACTTTTCGAAGTCCAGAAACTCAGTCCTCCCAAGTGTTATATACCACTGAGGGAACCCGTTAGAGTTGGTGATGTAACGGTTGGAAGAAATTATGAAACACATGACAATAATTATCATTGGGACCGAACTTCCAGACCAAATGGGTAAACCTGGTGCTTGATATTCGGGGGGTCTCAGGTTCAATTCTGGGTCTGGGGACCGTTTATCCTGATATAGCTTTATCGTCTATTCCTCAGCCCCTCCAGACAAATGCCGTGATCTAACCTCTAACATCCTTTCCAATTTATGATTCGTAAGTCATCGTAACAGCTACTGACAGTGTTGGTTCATAAACCATAAATAAATAAATCGTGAATGCCGGATGGTTAATCGTTATTTATTAGCTCAGTCAGTGTAGTGACTAGCTGAACTACCGGATTTCTGATATCTGCAATGTACAGACTGGCTCAGGAGCCTGCCTGGTTTCTTCTTTAATGGGTACCGGGACTCTTCCCAGGTGTGAAGTTTGACCACTCACTCACATCTTCTGCCGAATTTAAAAGAGTTGCGAAAAAAGCGTCATCTATGCCTCTTATTATTGTGTAAATCTTCATGATGTAATACTTAAGCACACCATTATGCTTACTTTTTGTTCAGTGATGATTGGAATTCTGCCTTTTGAGATATTACTTCCTGTAGTCTGTTGAAAGTCAGCCGACGAGAACGTATCGCCACCATCTTCAGGGTCTATGAATAAGGGAAGCAAGAAGGCAGCATGGAGCAGGTAGCAAGGAGATCAGTTTAACATCTGTCGACTTTGAACAGACTACGGGACATTATATCCCAGACAGTAGAATTATTCATAATCACTTGTATGAGAACCTTGATCCCTACACAATGGTGATAGGGGTATAGGAAGAAGCTCTCATGGTCGGTTTAGTAATTATCTTAAGCCGGATGAGATTTGAACAGGGTGCATCCAGATTACTACTCCTCCTGAACTAAACCTGTGAGATTCGAGATTCTCACAGCATTTACTATGAAAACGGTATGTGGAACTCCACATAAACCCTGTCTGCAATGGCATTATCATAAGCAAGATTCACAACTGGCAAAATATATCCCACATCAAAAATAAAAGCAATAGTTGTGTACAGTTAATACAATTGTACACAAGTTTTGTATGGTGGAACCTCTCATATCTGTCGATTCAAAATACAATACATTATTCCCATTAAACTATGTTAGACCACACTGTGTTAAATCCAAGAAGACACTTATTCTCAAAATAAAAATAATAAAACTGTTTGTTTTTTGAGACTGTAGTGCTGTTTTGTTGTATAGGTTGATTGCTAGAACCCCTCCCCCCCAGCTCTTTCCATATGATTCTCTCTTTCTTTGTATTCTCTCCTGTCCTAACCTGTCCTGACCTCATTTCTTCCCAGCGCTTCATGCAATGATAATAAAGTGTAATTAAACCACCCTTAAATAAAATAATATCTTTTGGCTGAAATAAAATAATTTTGCAATTGCAGAATGAATATAATTTTACTTTTGGAGTGGTCAAATGATCTGAGTAAAATCTTTGTCACTGTATAAGATGAGATGCCAGAAAAATAACTGCTGCTGACCAGTATCATTTCATTATGATGCAAAGAAACAGAATCTAATCACTGTATAACCAAGCAATTCCGACTGCCTGCACCAAGACTTTTGCTGGGACAGTGAATATCCTGACTGATGTTCTGTAGTTTTTTTCTAGGTCCCTCCAGGCAAAGAGTACCTTATATTATGTCACAGCTGCTTTGTTTTCCATCACTTCGAATTAATTACCCACTATCATGCAATCATTCAGCCTTGAGTTACTGTGAGCATCATTCAGTAAACTTGAAAAAAATAAGCCCCATCAACATGGGTTAGATGGCAATAAGAACGTGGAAGGTCGTGCAGCCAGCATGTTATGTTTCTGTGTCCTAGTTTCAGAAGCAAGATTTCTTATTCATACTGTGATACTGTCCTGTGTCTCAGAAGGCAAAGTACTTCACAAAAATTCTAAAATCATTATTTATTTATTTTGCATACCTCATGGGTCTTAAGGTTCATACGTGGTCTGACAAAGTTCGCGAACTCTTCCCGGTAAAAGTGCTACATATCTCATTGATGAATATCACTGTGGTTGCCTTCAAAGTACTGCCCTTGAGAAGCTATGCATCAATGCCAGCACCTAGTCCACCCTTCGAAACAATTTTGGAACTGGTTTTTGTGGAATGGCCTTAAGACCTGCCATCGTATTGCTTCTGATATCATCAGTGTCATCAAAATGCCTCCTTTCAATATTTCCTTTATTTTCTGGAACAGAAAAAGTCATTGGGGGCTAGATCCAGTGAATAGGGAGGATGTTCCATCATAGTTATTTGTTTACTGGCTAAAAACTCCCTCACAGACAATGGTCCTTTGGGACCATTTTTGCACACACCTTCCTCATGTCAAGCTCTTCAGTTAAGATTTTCCTAACTGTTTCTCTGTCGATGTTCGCTTTCTCTACTATGCTCCTGACATTCAGCCGATGATTTTCACTCACAACTTGACTAACTTTTGCAATGTTTCCTTCAGTGCTGCTCATTGCTGGCCGTCCTGATCTCTCTTTGTCAGTGACACTTTCTCTTCTCTTAAGATGTGTCACCCACGTGTAAACTCCTGTTTTCTTCATAGCATTATCCCCATAAACTTGCACTAAGATCCCTCTGATTTCGCTTCCACTCTTTCCAAGTTTAACAAGAAGCTCCGACATTCTCAGAATGGCACACTAAAACACACTCAGACAATAATAGACACCACTCAGAAAAGTGCTGCCATAGATCAACAACAACACAGCTGTGAAATGTTGATATACCAGTGTCATCAAACCATACTGAGGTTTCTGTCCGCTGCTGCCACGGCAAGCACACGGTGACGAGTTCGCGAACTTTATTGTCAAACCATGTCTACTACAAATAGAAATTTCTGACTGCATAGTTAATTACAATATGCCTGCATCTGTGTACATGGATGACTGGTACTTTTAAATAATTGTACAACTGCCATTTTATTTTTGTCCAGAATTGCTTATAGACATTTTTACAAGTATGTCATACAAAGTGGGGGAAAAAAATGATTTCATGTGGAATTTCAGATTTGTTTATATGTTTTATCAATTTTGGCAGTATGCAATGGTACATATCACCAGCATTTTTTAAAGTGTCCTTTTTTTTTAAAGAAAGTTAATGTGTTCTTGGAAAATGATCACATATCAGTCCAGTGTAATTCTGTTCATACCATATTTTGTAAAAACTGAGCATTTAATTCAGACGTTGAAAAGAGGATTCTGGCATGAGTACCAGACCCTATTTTTTCCTCACAAAGAGAGTACAGACTTGTATCACCAAACCCAATTTTATATCTTTGGCTAAAATAGTTCATTGGTTGATTGCCCATTAAATGTAAAAGTAGTGAAATATAGATTTGCAGAGTTATTACATTTATTCAACACTCTCCTCCGAAATAACCACACTGAAGTTAGCATATATATATATATGTATATATATATATATATATTCATTTTATACATAATTTCGCGATTTCACAATGAATGGAACAAAAAAGACTTCCTCAAGTTTCTATGGCTCTCATGGTCTTATTAATAATGATAAGGAATTACAGATTGTAAAGGCTTCAAATTGTAAGATATTGAAACCAAATTCTGTAAAAGTCAGTTGATTTTAAGAACACTTTTGAGGGATTCAGAGGTACACCACAAGCTTTCTTATTTCACAAGAAAGTGCTGTGGCTTCAAATGAACTTCATGTACCAGCTCCTGATGATAAGTGATCTTGGAGCATGGTGAATCAATATTTGGTAAGGGAACACTCAAATGTTCAGAGAGAAACTTGCCCTTGTGCCACCCTATCTGCCATTATCCTGGGATTGAACCCAAGCTCTGTGGTGGGCAGGCAGTATCTAATTGCCTGAACTGTAGCATGGCCTACCATAAGTCTTACTTTTCCTATGAATGTAAGGAAGATGGGTAAAAAATGTGGCAGGATCCTGCTTCCAATATCCTGTAATGCTGGCTGTGGTTTGGAAATGAACTACCTTGTGTCCATGTATCTATTTCTTCTGAAGATACTACAGCTCCACAATGTTCCGAGTGGATGACACGCTGCTTTTCTGTCAGAAGCCACGTGGTATTGGTGGGTGATGGCCGTCTCAACAACCCCGCTGCTCGACTTGCGACACATGGGCAAGTTGGTGGTGTTGGCGGTGGTGGTGGTGGTGGAGGCGGCTGCACTGATGGGCGGGCCATGAGTTCCGTCATGGTAGCACACTCCGGTAGTGAGTCCGTGCTAGGAACTCTATCCTCCAGCAATAATAATAATAATAATAATAACAACAGCAGCAACAACAACAACAACAACAACAGTGGCAGCTTTCACGTGAATAATAACGATCCCTCACCCGGCGACCTGGCGCTGCTCGCGAAGTTGGAGGAGGCCAACAGGTGAGAAACTTGTCATTTCTTTTCTGGGAAAAGAGTCCTCAATAAGGGCAATGTAAATAATTGGTGAGACATTGTAACAAATATGAATTGTAGTTTATACTCAAACTGTAGCAAGGTACTAGTGCGAGTGGTATTGCCTTGTTCAAGAAGAAGCTGTCAAGATTTTGGTCTTTTGAGATGTGATGCTGTGAAGTTATGTAGTTTTTGGTTTATTAGTACCATTTTGCAGGAACCTGCTGCCTCCAATTTTGGGTGTAAAACAGACCAAACTTCATGGCATCACATCACCAGCTTGATCCTCATGATGCCATTAGAACTTCAGATGTCACAACAGGAAGCTAGTTATTGTTTCATGTTATGAGTCTAATGGTATTAGTACATACTTGAGGGGAGAAGAAAATTTTGTTTAACTAGGATGATTTCATTTATTTATTAATTTAATGTAAGCATATATTTTGTATTTTAATTAGGAAATATAATGCTATAAATGTTGTGATAATGTATATACCATAAAGAAAAACACACAAACTTTAATTGACGCAAGTAAAGAGATTGGTCTAGAAGTAAACACAGAGAAAACTAAGTATATGTTGCTGTCTCGTCACCAAAATGCAGGGCAAAATCATGACATAAAGATAGGAAACAGATGTTTTGAAAACTTGGCACAGTTCAGATATTTGGGAACAACGATAACAGATCGAAACCTGATTCAGGAGGAAATTAAGAGGCGATTGAACTTGGGTAATGCTTGCTACCATTCAGTCCAGAACCTTTTGTCTTCCCGTCTGTTGTCCAAAAACATAAAAATTAGAATATACGAAACTATAATTTAGCCTGTGGTTCTGTATGGGTGTGAAACTTGGTCTCTGACATTAAGGGAGGAACATAGACTGAGGGTATTTGAGAACAGGGTGTTGAGGAGAATATTTGGACCAAAGAGAGATGAAAATTTAAAATTCCAGACATTGAAAATGGAGAGACTGCAACAAGTTGAATAATTGGTGTGGTGTCTATGTTTGTAACTTGTGACATGTCACAGACCTAAAACTGACTTCAGATCAATTGTCAGGGTTATTACAGTACTTTTAAACAGGTGACTTGGCACGTGTCCTACATTGTATAATGGTCCTGTGTTTGCAACTGTTAGAATGATATACAGCTAACTTTTTTAAGTCATATTACTTAGTCTCTTACTCTGAGGGTAAATAGCATGCATGAAGGATCTATTTAAAATACAGTCAACATAGCAATCCATATTGACTCATATTACTATGTGGCTATATATTTGGTGGTATATGCACTGTCTTCAGGTGTAAAATGTGAAAATATTGCTGTAAACTGTTGGCTGCAAGCTCTGCCTTATATGATCATAATAATTTTATGGAGCATCAATTTCTTTATCACATTCTATTTTATTGTTGTTATTATATTGTTATTATTATTATGTCACTTTCACTGTTTCTTTGTGATTATGTGTTAAATGTATTTATGCTGTTAAATGATTCATGTGGCTGGGTCTTTCTTCTTGGATATGGTGACGTTTCCCAGAAAATGTAATAAGTTACTGTTATATAATTATTTTTATGACTATTATGTGATCTTTTTGTTTTAGTCATTTAGTTGAGACCTGTCATGAAAAAAGAACATCTATGAAAATATATTGTCATGTGTATTACTAATAATATGGGTTATAGATGGATGAATGTGTTTATTTACTCCTTATACACACCATTGGTGATACATGTAATTATAGTGCTATCACTATTTCTGCCCTTTATAATTCACTGTTACACACACACACACACACCAGTTATCTCTTGGCAACACAATTAAAACATAGGAGCTATAACAGTCTCACTGAATTACACACTGCAGGTATTATACATAAAGTCTTCTCTTCACGGCCGCCCATCCAGAACTGAATTCTCAACTCAACTCTGATCCATGACGGCTTCATGTCCCTGACTCACGGGTCCTCAGCTGCAGCTATTCGCAAATGACCTTTGTTGTCCCCTATAAACCTTTGGCACTGACCACATGTAGAAAACACCTTCTGTTATTGTAGATGTGTTTACAGTTCTGTTGCCTAGCACTGGGCATGGCGCGGACCACATTGAAAACACTTCTGTTGTCAGAATTGTTGTGTAACCTAGCAAGGGATGCAGTTTGTGGGATGTGGTGCCGCGTAGATATTGTGTTAACTGAAGTTTTGGAGGAACGTATCTTCTCCATCTTCAGGGTAGAAGACAAGAAATCTGCAAGCGAACCAGTGTGAGCAGCTCACAGATTTCTTCTTGTCTTCTACCCTGAAGATGGAGACAATACGTTCCTCCAAAACGTCGGTTAACACAATATGTACACGGCACCACATCCCAGAAGACTGCTTTGTTCATAGTCACCGCCATGAAAACCTCAAATCTTACATAGCAAGGGACGGTTTACCAAGAATCTGTCTTCACGGGAATTTGTTTATCAAGCCAGTGCCTGGCAATGGGAATCCATGTTACAATATATACTCATATAATTTGTTTATATGTTGCTATAAATCTTAACATAATTTTGACTGCATATCTGATGACAAGAAATCAAGACAGACTGAGGCATATGCTGATAACATTAAAATGGATCTGCATGTTACAGATTCTGAAGTTATGAACTAATTGAATTGACTCAGGATAAATTCCAGTGGCAGGCTTTTGTGAACAAAGTGATGAACCTTAAAGTCAAGGAATTTCCTAACCCTTTGAATCATGGAATTTGTCTAAATAATATACAATACACTCTGTGTTCCCATTACAGAGATAAACTGGTTAACGCTGTTTAGGGAAGTGATAGCTGTTTATTTTGAGAATCAGAAAATCCTTATATACACTTTGTGGACAAAATGCTGAATTTTTTCATGTTAAAACAGGTTGTACATATAGTAACCACTGTGCTTTGGAGGGTTAACCAACATAATAACTATCAACTGACAAAGGAGCCTGTGTGTCAATGAGCTATACCCATATTTTAAAATCAGAGTGAACAAGGAAGACATGAAGTTGGATCATGTGATATTAAAAAGTTGATATAAATATTGATGTCAAGAAACATTCTCAATAATTAGGTGACTTTCCATTATAAGGGCAAGCATAAGTATAGGCAAGTGCTCTGATATCAGTTTTATCGGAGTTGTTTGGTATGTAGCACGCAAGGGTGTATTTCACTGGTGTTTGTTATTTCACTATAGATGTCCAACAGTGAGGCATGTGGTAGCATAGTCGGTTAAGGCACTATGCTACAAGTTGGAAGGTTGCAGGTTCAATTCCTGATGAGGTCATTGGATTTTTTAATGGACCTAATCCTTCCAGCTGTGCTGTGATCCTGGGGTCAACTCAGCCTCTAATGGAAATGAATACCAGGAATTTTCCTGGGGGTAAAGGGCGGCCTGCCAGTGTGTAAGGCTGACAACCTCACTGCCATCTGTGAGCCGATTGTCTACAGAATGTTGGACCCTCGACATCTCACAACCTTATAAGCCTTTACTGCCTGTTACAGGGATAGCTTTACCCCCCCTTTTTTTAATATCCATTGGTACAAGTAATAGAGGAGCTAGAGCCTCTGTTTTTCCATGTAATTGCCAGAGCAACTGAGATATTTGTCCCAGTGATACATCTCCTGTTTAATTCTACGAGGGAAAGAATTAAAGCTCAGTGTTTACTTCATCAAGATAAATGATATAACCTCCGTCTCAAGTGCAAACAATATATTCTTGTGTCTTTGATCTTGCTCTCTACACTACATGTTTCGGCCTCAGACGGCCATCATCAGGTGTATAACACTCACGTCGCTGTCACACTGCACCCAGTTCAAAATTTAACATCTAAAACACTCTCCCTGTCATTATCAACTTCTACTTCGTTGATAGCTGTCCACCCGTAGATTACTTCACACACGTTAATTTTGAGTTTATTGTAATAGCACCATAATAAAATCTTTAGTTCTAATTTTAAACTTTTAAATTCTTGTCCAAATTTTAAAATTTTAAAATTGTTAGGGTTATTCGCCCTGTGTTTGAAGTGCTGCAGCGGCTAGTTCTTGTTTCCACACTGTATAGGTGTTATCCTGTGTGGTCTTTCTGTGTGCGTGCCGCTGCTGTTCTTTACTACGTGTCAGTGGGTGCAGTGTGACAGCGACGTGAGTGTTATACACCTGATGATGGCCATCTGAGGCCGAAACATGTAGTGTAGAGAGCAAGATCAAAGACACAAGAATATATTGTTTGCACTTGAGACGGAGGTTATATCATTTATCGTATGGAGTGCAACAGGATGCTTAAATATAATATTCATCGAGATTGCTTGCTTCAGGTGCCACATTGTCGTGTGACAGCAGTGTGAATTTGTTGTTGCCCTGTGGTCCAGGAGCTGAAGAAAGAGAATTACCTGTGCATTCCAAAGTGATGTCAGCATATATGCACAGACTGCTTGGAATGTCTTGCCCATCCACAGTTCAGCCCAGACCTTCATCAAGCGATTTCCACTTCCATAGATTGCCGAAAGGGTACTTCAAAAGAAGCATTTATGGCATGATAATGAGAGGGAGGCCATGCTGCACTAATGACTGCAATCACTGACGCTGTATTTGTTTTCATGGGAATCAGATTCGTGCTGAATGCCTTGAACAAATGTCTCAGTTGGTTTGGTGCATACATGGCAAAGTGGGGGGGGGGTGTCTGGCCATTGTTTCTTGTTGTTCTGGACATCTATGTTGAAGCAATAAATGCAAATGTAACATGTCCTTGTAAGTTACTGAACAGCCTATGCAGGTTTTCTTGTTTCATGAATGAGAAGTTGCAGGGATTATACAGGTCCTGCTGAATTTGAGCTCTTTATGATTTTAGGCTTATTGAAGCCGATGCCAAATCCTTGAATTCCCTTTCTGGGAGTGGCCATTCCCGGAAGAGTTCAGATACATCCCAGATTTCATTAACTTCAGGTAAGCAGCTGTCTGCTAATCAGCTGAAATTACATTGGATACAGCCACACATGGTAGGTTATATTTATGGCTTGTGTTATGTTCCCAGGTACTAGCATCAGTCAGGAACGCAATGAGGATGGAGAGGAAGATATCTGGACCCTGTGGGGTAGAGTATCCAATGACTGGGACAACTTTTGGAAGAAGCGCAACTCCTTTGTTAGAGTAAGTTGCAGCACCAAATGGTGTGACAGTTTAAAGTCTTCTGGTTATTAAATAAATTCTCTATTAAGATTGGGGTCTTCTGGGATGTGACACCAATGGCAGAGTGTAACGTTTTCAGAAGAGTTATCAAAACTCTGAGGCCAAGACATATCTGGAAAATGTTGACAATTGAGTATATACATTTTATAAGGCAACTGTGTAAATTAGAACTAAAATTGAATTAAAGTATAAAAGAGGAAGGAAATATAATCTAAAAAAGCATGCTTAACAGCTACTGAGCTTACATTCCTCTTCATTACACCATGGAGTTCAGTTCCATGTCATGATTTTTTTCAATGAAAATATATTGTGACGTGTTGCGCAATGGAGGACACCCCCTCCCTCCCCAGCAGTGGCGTGGCAGCTCTGGCCACGGTGACGTAGCAGGTGAGTCAGCACTCCGCCCCCCCCCGCACTATGACGTGGCACCGCTNCTTCCTACTGTGACGTGGCACACAACGCCGCTGTTGACACGGGCAACAGACAACAGTGAACGGAATGAAAGCTGGCTGAGCAGCAAGCAAGAGTTAGTGTGTGATCAGGAGTGACACAGCTGGAATCTAGCAGCATTTGCGGAAAGAAGAACCGGACGTGTGTGACAAACAGTGATAGTTTGTGATAACTGAGAAGTAATTGGGAGTGTGTAACACAGTGACACTTGTATAGCTCCCGTACTGTGAATACGTGTAGACTACTTAAGATAGATTGAACAGATTATTGCGAATAGGGTTATAAAGTGTGAAACTCCGCAACAGTGTGAAAAAGGACAGAGTGAACAGATTACTGCGAATAGGGTTATAAAGTGTGAAACCCTGCAACTTTGTGTTATAATTAATTGTAGCTGAGACTTGTAGCTTGTTAAATAAACCAATTAACAATCTGAACGGCGTCTTCATTGGCTAAACACGTTACAATATGTATCACAGAAGTCTTGATTGATTTCTAATTCTTGAAGAATTTTCTTCTGTCATCATTAATGATAACTTATTGAGTCCCTCCTGAGTTGTGTGTGCTGCATAGCTAATTGTGGACTCTCTTCATAGCTAGATGGGCACACACAAGCAGCTGAAGTATGTTAACATTCCTGGCTTGGCTAATGTGATAATTTGGAATGTCATGTACTCACACCTCTGAAGTACATGCTATATATTGTTTATTATAAATGCCTGTGCTCTCAGACAGCCCAAAGGAACTGACTGACAGTGTCATGTGATGGGCTGGCTGGAGGTGGTGAACAATGCATTTTTTGATCACTTCTCCTGCCAGTATATGAAGTATCAGCGAACCATAAAAGTAACATTTTTTATTTTATTTTTTCGAAGTGTCAGCCATGCTGAACATAGTTAACATAAACATTCCACCACTGTGTGACACTGTTTAGCCTGCCAGATAGTTACAGATGTTGTTTTTTTCTTCAGGGCATCAAATTCCGTTTAAGTGTTGGTACCTGTTTACCAGGGGGCACGCGGTATGTATTTGGTTGAGGCACTGTGCTACAAGCAGGTTGGATTCCTGGTGAAGTTATTGGATTTTTCAGTTGACCCAGTCTTTCCAGCCACACTATGGCCCTGGGGTCGTCTCAGCCTCTAACATAAATGAGTACCAAGAATCTTCCTGGGGTTAAAGGGGAGGCCAGTGCATAAGGCTTGCAAACCTTGCTGCAATCTGTCACCAGATTGTCTAGGAAATGTGGGAGTCTCAACATCTAACATTCCTATGGGCCTCCACGTCCTCTTATAGGGACAGCTTTACCTTTTATCTTTTTACTTATCTACCACACTGCATGTTGGTAGCGTAGTTGGTTGAGGGCCTATGGTACAAGCTGGAAGGTCGCGGGTTCAAGTCCCAATGAGGTCATTGGATTTTTTCAGTTGATCTAATCCTTCCAGCTGCACTAGGCTCTGGGGTTTACTCAGCCTCTAACAGAAATGAGTACCAGGAATTAATTAAATAATTTTACTGGGGAGTAAAGCGCGGCTGACGCGTAGGGCTGACAACCTTACCACCATCTTTGAGCTGATTGTCTAGATAATATGGGACCCTCAACATCTCACAATCCTATGGGCCTTCATGGCCTGGTACAGGGATAGCTTTACTTTTTACTTTACTTTATCACACTGCATGGTGACACCTCAGAAAACAGTGATCTTGATGTTCTTCACCACGAGAAACTTAGATCTCAAATTATATTTCGTTGTGGAACGCAGAAGTTACTGCTGTCAACATGGAATGTGCTTTCCTGATCCTCTTCCTCCTAGATTTGCTTTAAATTATTTTGTATTCTGAACAGTCACAAGTGAGGTTCTGTGACAGGTGTTTTGAGTACTTCTTGTTTTGGCTTTGTATAAGGTGAAGTCATCCCTGTGCTTAACAAATTAAGCACTACATCCTGAAGACATATGTGAGTGTGGAGCTATAGCCCCGTACATTCTGAACCTTGACAGTAAGTGGCGTTGAGTAGTCAGCTTCAGTTCTTAGCTGTTTTACCCTTGCAAAAGAGCCCTCAGTACCTATTGGTGAAAAGGCTGTTTGGTGGAAATAGCAGTTTTGAGTCCTGGAGGACATGACACGATGATGATGATGATTATGCTGACAGTGATGATAAAATATATAGATAACTAATTGTTAAAATCTCATACAATTCAATGATTTGAAAGGGCCTCGGATATCATTTACCTTGCTCTATACACCTCCCACTATTGGGCTGGTAGGTCTACTCTTTCTCTTGTCACTTCAGTGTTCGATAACCCAAACAAGAAAAAAAATAAACTTTAAATCACAAATATAAGCAACTTGCAGGTCCTAATATTGTTACTATGGGATTCTGTATTCTGATACACAAACCTGAGCCACAGTTTGAGGATATGAGGAACCTCTGCTAGCATTAGTGCAGTTGATGGTAGTTGTACTGAGGGTAACGTTGACAGCGTGTTAGATCACTTTCACTCTCCTTGTCATGTTGTGTTACTGGACCCAAATACTTATTCCTTTCTAATGTACAGGGATTCTTCAATTTATGCGTCAATTGAGAGGATTTGTGGTTCTTATAGTGGTGGTGCTGAAGAGTTCTTTCTTCTGGGATATAACACCAAGTAGTCCATGTAGTCCAGTGGTAACTGGTTGCAACCTAAATCATGCAGGTTTCTTGCCTGGCTTATTCTTTGACCCTGAAGATGGAGGCGACACGTTCGTCTGAAATGTTAGTTGACTTTCATTTGACTGCACAGCGTTACAGCTGAGAAGATGAAACTCTCTGTGCATGGGTTGTGTTCCAAAGGGTCACAGACTATAAAATTGTGTGCACCAAACATAATTTTTCATTTTCCCCTCAGATTCCTTTATTTCCATTGACACAATACTTACACTTCTTGTCTCACCCGTTCATCCAGCAAGTACTTTATATTAAAACAAGTGGTGTTAATGGATATTTAAATTACTTCAGTCGATTAAAATGAAATCACATTTTTAAACTTGCATATAATAAGGAATACCTGTATATAAAAATGTAACCTGTCACCTTACTGTTTCATACCATGAACCTAATAGAGAGCACTCAAAATGATTTGCAAGCATTGAAGTATAGTTGTGAGGTGTAATCTGAATCCTCATTTCCAATTTTTTTTATTGCATAAGTGAACATTATACCTGGGATAGCTCATTCAGTATAGCGACTGGGCTATTGGCTTGATTACTGAAGATTCAAGGTTCAATTTTTGGTAGGAGTAAGAGAGTTTTTTTTGCTCTATAATATAAAGATCAGCTCTGGGATCTACCCAGCATCCTATTCAGAGAGTCCTGGGATTTGTTTCCCCATTGTGAAGTGGCAAGGATGTGAAACTGGCCGTCACCTCCTAGTGCTGAAGTTAAACATGGTGAAGCTGTATTTCCACTCCCTCATATATTTTCATTACATGGTGCTTAAGTAAATAAGCAAAGGGATAACTTTGTCTCTCCTTCAGGTAAACTTTTAATTTGTTAGCTTGAAGTATTATTCATTCTGTAAAGTTTTAGCTGCCATATACTGTGAAACTGACAAGGAAAGCAGCCATATTGCAGGTGAAGAACACATATCCTGTTTGCCCATATTAAAATTTGGGGCAGATACAGAGAAGTGAGTTATATTGGCAGCACTGGTGAATTATGTGTGAAGAATTGATCTGTGTACTGTCTTGTATATATTTGTGCCCCTTTATGTCATATGTGAAGCTGACCACCGTATCACTTCTTGCAGGAGCTTGTTCGGAAGGGAGTGCCTCACCACTTCCGAGGCATTGTGTGGCAGCTACTGTGTGGTGCACATGACTCCCCTGTCAAGAAGCAGTATGCTGATTATATCAAGGCAACTTCAGCATGTGAAAAGGTGATCCGACGCGATATAGCACGCACATATCCAGAGCATGACTTCTTCAAGGAGAAAGATGGACTGGGACAGGAGAGTTTATTCAATGTGATGAAGGCATATTCCCTACATGACCGAGAGGTTGGCTACTGCCAGGGTTCTGGCTTCATCGTGGGGCTTCTCCTCATGCAGGTAAAACTTCGTTCACAAACACTGGAGCTGCATATGCAGTGTACATTGTCATCTGTCTACATCTTCCAACCAGGTTACGAAAAACACAGCGTATAATAAATAGGTCCATTCATGAGAACTGTACGTTAATTAGTGTGTGTCTGCACTGCATTGAGACCCAAAATTTCAGTTACTATCTTCTGTGTTGTGAACTGGTGTAGGATATGATTGACATCTACCTGAGTGCACGGTGTCACATTTACGAAGCCAGTAATCTTCATACTCGCCAATGTGAGATCCTCAAATCTCACTCAAAATTTAATTTAAATGACAACTTTTATTTTACATCTTCTACATTACTACTAATGCCTCCACAGGCCAGTTTGTGCCCTGGCCACTTCCAAGATATTTTTCCATTCCCCCCCCCCCTCAGCCAATGTCCTTTATGTTCATCTTCTCACACTAAGCATCTTAAGATCATCCTCTGTTTCATCCATAATCTCAATTGTGTGCTCAGTGTGAGAAAATGAGACTTAAATTTTCCTTTTTAGGTCATCCAGGTGGGGGGTCTTTTTTAAGTTTTCAAATTTTTACAAGATGAGAATGTCAGCCCAACCCACCAACTTGCTGAAACACCATCAATTTTCTATCAGGGTTTACTCCCTTAGCCAAATAGTCCCATTTTTGGGTGCCAGACACTTGCCCTTTTCCTTACTTCCATCTGCTACATCATGGAAGGCACTCAGGACCACCTCTTGGAGGTAAGGAGTTGAGATTTGCTGGCAGAGCCTGCTTTCCAGGAGGAAATTTGTCACAACTTAATAAGGAGTGCCTATTGACATCAGTGTTTCTCTGTGAGACCCATACCAGCCTTCAGTGCCCCTACTTTACATCAACTATGACACATTTTGTCAAAATCAGATGCCTTCATAGTTGAAAGAAATAAGTAATAGATTGTTAATTTTTTTCTGTTGACAATACTGGCTGACCAGACTGATGAAATTCTTCCCCCATACGTTGAACATCAAAAAGAGCTTAAGAGCTTTTGGCCCCTGTCCCAATTGTTGGAGTGTTTAAATGAAGGAGACTGAGATATGGTGGACATGTATGCATACTGTTTCATTGGAAGGTTTCATACAAGACAAAGACACAGAGAGGAGAACTAATCAAAGTGAAATTTTGAGGTAGCGCTTCTGTAACGTGAACTTGTGCATTATAGGCCCGCCTGATTTGATGGGAGAAGCGTCCGTCTTTCTACCTGATTGCTCACTCACTCTGCATGAAGCAGTTGATCAAGAATTTCACCACTTTTTATGAAACATGAAGGTTCGTTACTGAGTTTTGAGACCCACTGGACCTGTCCTGAGCCAGATGAATCCATCCCACACCCTCACATCCTATATAACTGTTTCCCAACTGGTGAGATGTGTCACATTGATGGGACTTGACAGTTGGCTGGGTGGGACATGAGATCTTTAAAATAATAATTAATTCATCCATTCAGAATTTAGCTATGCAAAAATTTTCCTGCTTTCTAACCACAACTGTGTCATTAGTGCTACACCATTACCATATTTCTGCTATTAGAACCAAAATTTGAGATTCTGCTAAAAGAACTGAAGTTGAAAGTTTTTATCTTCTGGGATATAATGCCTTGTAGTCTGATAAATGTCAGTCAGTGTTCTGGAGGTACATGTTGCCTCCATCTTCAGCCATCTTTGTAACCACACCTGTGAGAATCTGAAATCATACAGAACTAAAATTGTTTTCTATAATATTATTAATAGAATATATAAAATAGCATTAAAACTCTGAAATTCATAAGAGCTTCTAATAATGATTAGTATAATACTAAAGTACACATAACTATAAAATTTGACTCTGGAAAAGGAAAGTCTCCCCCCACCTCTTTCTCTCTGTCTATCTCTGATGGGACTGGGATTCTTTGACAAAATGAACAGTGGGACCCACGCTGCAAAAGGTTGAGAATCACTGCTATATAATATCCATTTTAATATTATATTTAAGCATCCTGTTACACTCTATACGATATACGATATAAATTCCGTCCTAAGTGCAACAATTTATTATAGGTCTTTCATTTTGCTTTCTTCTACACTACATGTTTCGGCCGTAAACGGCCATCATCAGGTGTATACATTCACGTAGCTGTTACACTGCACCCAGTTTAAAATTTAAAAACACACAGGTCTTCCCAATTGGCTAACAGGAT
>NW_019721015.1:94732-98226 GCF_002891405.2 Cryptotermes secundus | reverse complement strand
GCGTCTGTATATCACATCATGGCTGCACTCGGCTAGCCTGGGGGGGGGGGGGAGCATCCTGCATGTTGCAAATACGTCACAATATTATTATCATCGATTTTACACGCTAGTAATATGTGATGAGTAACAAAAATTATGAAGTTCTCATTATATAATTTTTCCAGTTATTTACTCTGTGTTCTACCATATTGTGAAAGACCAAGTTTCACATCCAGGTAAAACTGCAGTTTATATATTTTATAACCTGTAGGTTTTTAGATAGTAGATGGGAAAGCAAAAGATTCTGAACTGAAGGAAAGTGGCAGTCCCCAAATTGAATCTGCTCTTAACTTATTTATCAGTTTAATTTTGTTTTGTTACTGTCATCCAAATATTTTAACTTACCCACATTTTTAGCTATTTTTATATTTTGGTTTTGTCTTGCATTCAGATGATGGTACATGAGTGTAGTCCTATGCTCTGTGCTTATTTTTAGACCAACCTCTTTACTACCAAAGGTATACTTGCGGGCCGTCAATGCAGAAGTTGATTATCTATATAAATAAAAATATAAATGTTCGTTTGTTCAAAGTCTTAAATCCCCGAAAGTTCTTCACTGATTGCTTTGAAATTTTGACACAATGTTGCATTCGAATACGCGCATGTTTTTATATACCTATTATATAGATGTCACACCTGTGACAGGCAAAAACATGTCACATGTTCAGAATCCAGGAGACACTTCCATAGTAACGCTAGAACAGACCGTTGCATAGGTAGCGAAAATAGCGGTATTGTAGCCCCAACAGTTGGCAGTTGCCTAGGAAGTAACCATAGCAATACTGTAATCCCAACAGTGAGCCGTTGTGTCGAGAACATTGAATCTCCTTGGTACGACAAATACACGGAGCGTTCCCACAGAGACAACGCAATAACAATGGGTCGTTGCGTAGGAATCACGGAATCAACAAAGCAGCGTTTCCCCAGTGGTAGACAACAGAAGGCATTGTATAGCAACCGCCGAGGTATAAATAGCCCAGCTTCGACAAGGAGCAGTCAGTCTGAAATTAACTGCTGAAGAAGTTAGTCTGGTATTGCGAGATGCTGTTGTAAATGACAGTAACACAACTAATGTTGGAAGACTAACCATTTTGCCATCTTCATATACAGGCAGTCCACGTCATATGCATGAGTACGCTCAAGATGCAATTGCGTATGTTCGTCACTACGGGCATCCAGACCTATTCATTACATTCACATGCAATCCGGCTTGGAACGATATACAACAGCTCTTACTTCCTGGGCAATCGCCAGTGGATAGGCATGACATCACAGCACGTGTTTTCAGACAGAAGCTGAAATCGCTGATGGATTTCATGGTAAAACATGAAGTGTTTGGGTCTGTGCGCTGCTGGATGTACTCAGTGGAATGGCAAAAAAGAGGATTGCCACACGCACATATACTAATCTGGCTCTATAACGAAATCACTTCAAACGAAATTGACGATGTAATATGCACTGAAATACCCGATGCTGACGTCGATAAAGATTTGCATGAAGGAAAATTCCAATATGAACATGGGTTTCACAGCAGAAATCTGCAACGAAGCGTTGATAATGATTGAAGATTCATGCTTAGAAATCACGAACAAAGTTCTCAATCAATTGGGAATGCCATCACCGAATCGATCTGCTGCTGCTTCGTTCAATGTAGAATTGCGTCGTGAACAAAATTACAACATGGGTGTTCTTTTGTCATATGTGCAGTCAAATATTCCTAAGCTAACGCTTGAGCAAAAAGGCATTTATGATCAAATAATGCAAACTGTCAATAATCGGGTTACAGAAATCTTCTTCTTAGATGCGCCAGGAGGAACTGGTAAAACGTTCCTAATTAGATTGATTCTGGCAGCAATTCGATCCCAAAATGACATAGCCTTAGCTCTTGCGTCGTCCAGAATAGCTGCGACATTGCTACCAGGTGGAAGAACTGCTCATTCTGCTTTGAAATTGCCATTGAACATGCAATTCATTAACTCCCAGATGCAACATTCCAAAGCATCAGGCATGGGAAAGGTATTGCAGAAATGGAAACTTATTGTTTGGGATGAATGCACAATGGCGCACAAAAAATCGCTCGAGGCTCTTCATCGATCATTGCAAGATTTGCGTGGAAACATCAGACCATTTGGGAACGCATTAATATTGCTTGCAGGAGATTTCAGGCAAACATTACCTGTAATTCCTCGATCGACACCAGTGGACGAAATAAATGCTTGCCTGAAATACTCTACTTTGTGGCTACACATAAAGACGTTAAAATTAACTACAAATATATGTGTCCAGCTGCAAAACGATTGATCAGCTGAGATATTCTCACATCAATTGCTGGAAATTGGGAACAGAAAGGTGCCGGTTGATCTGACCTCAGGACGAATTTCATTGCCTCATAACTTCTGCAATTTAGTGACGTCAAAAGAAGAATTGGTTGAAAAAGTATTTCCCAATATTCAAACCAATTATAAGAATCACTATTGGCTGAGTGAATTAGCTATTCTTGCCGCCAAGAACAAAGACGTCTACGAACTTAACAATATCATTCAGTCTAACATTCAGTGTGAGACAGTCACGTACAAGTCCATCAACACTGTTTTTGAAGCAGATGAAGCAGTTAATTATCCAACAGAATTTTTGAATTCACTCGATCTGCCAGGGATGCCACCGCATGTACTGCAATTGAAAATAGACATGCAAATTATCATGTTGCGAAATATCAACCAGCCAAAGCTTTGCAATGGCACATGGCTTGCAGTAAAAAAATTATTGAGCAACGTCATAGAAGCAGCAATCTTGACAGGACCTTTCAAAGGTGAAGATGTCCTCATTCCTCGCATTCCTATGATTCCAACGGATGTGCCATTTCAATTTAAGAGATTGCAATTCCCAATTCAATTGGCATTTGCAATCACCATCAACAAAGCTCAGGGCCAATCTTTAGAATTGTGCGGTTTAGATCTAGACACGGGTTGCTTCCCACATGAACAATTATATGTTGCATGTTCTAGAGTCAGCAAACCAGACAATCTCTATATCTGCACAGACAATGGAACAACGAAAAATATTGTATACCCACAAGCATTGTGAAATTAAACATTAGAAATGTGTGCTTTCTCTTTTCTTTCTTTTCCATTTAACCAGACTGAGCCACAGCAACGCGTGGCCGGGTACTGCTAGTAATCCAATATTAAATATTTTAATATCTGTTTATAGTCAGTTGTTGTTTTGACTGCCCCCAAGTATACCTTTGATATATGATACACAACAGGATGCAGAAAAATAAAGATAATCCTTAACACATTGCGGACCGGTGGTTTAAACATTTAAATCACCCTGGGGACCGGCGTTTTTAAACCTACTACCCTAACTTGTGCACTGTTCACTTTAAAAATTAATATAAAATCTCCTAATTAATTTTATGAACTGAAATTTTTGGAGAACACTTACCAGAGCTCCTA
>NW_019721015.1:57532-93947 GCF_002891405.2 Cryptotermes secundus | reverse complement strand
GCTGGTCGAGTTACTAGATAAGGCAGCAATCATTCCTGAGGTCATCTACGCAGTAGTTACGATTCAACGAAGCCACACAGCGATATATAGCGTTTTGCAACATAACGTGACCGTAGAGGGCCATATGGCCCGACCGGTCCACAACGCTTGGAAACGTAGAGGGCCATATGGCCCCTCTGGTCCGCAATGTGTTAATACCACCTAACAGAGATCTTGCATATTATTTTGTGGTATTTTATGTTGTAAAATGTAATGATGTGCTGTAATACCTAATGTTGTAACACCTTATAATGACCCTTGCTTGAGGATCAAAATATGTGGTGAGGCAAGGGATCCACAGAAGAATGACAAAATATGTTGTCCGGATGGTTTCCATAAAATAAATTTTATACTTTTTTGTAAAATAAATGGAGTGCCACAATTCATGATTTATATTTCCACCCAGTAAATTAAGAGTATCAGCAGAGATCAGAGCTTGTTGTGTTCCATGCAGTTCCATTCCCTTCTGATTTTATTGGATCTTCCTCATGACATTATAAAGCAGCTGACGATATCAGAGACAGTAGAACAGATGTGGTGGGTCCCATACCTCCTTGCAATTGTTATGTTGCAGATGCCTGAAGAAGAAGCATTTGCAGTGCTGGTGAAGTTGATGCAGGATTACAAGATGCGGGACATGTACAAACCGACAATGGCAGAACTGGGACTCTGCATGTACCAATTGGAGAACCTTGTTCAGGTACGACCTAAGTATAGGACCATCTTTGCCATCGTCTTGATACAAGATCACCTGACACATAAACATTAAACTGCTGTAACTTTTATTTATGTATAAAAGTTCAAATATTTCTGTTAACCTCAAACTTGTTACTAAATGAAAGAAGGGGGATGTGTTAAATGAAGTGGATGAATAGAATGGAAGTATTAGTGTCATGCCAGCATAATATAAAGTGATTAAGAGAAGGAACCTACCCTGCCAAAACACCAGGGGTTATGCAGAAAGATCACCTGTGCCATAGCTGAATTGGTTAGGTGCTAGCTTTTCACCACAGAGCTGTAAGATTTGGGATGGATGAAGTGGCATCATATCATCTGTTGCCACCACCTAAGATGTATGATAGCCATGAGCAGACAACATGTTATCACATCCTCCATTTGTAAGTTCAGAGCTTCATTACTGACCCAGCACTTGCCTTGGATACAGCGTAAGGAAGTTATTTTTATGCAAAATGGCCCTATTATACTATGCATACAAGTCAAACCACATATATATGTCTTCATTATACATCAAGTATACTTCAAGCCTTTCATACTCACAGTTATTTCCATGCATATGCCAAAAGAAGCTTCCAGCATTTAAAATATTTTTAAACTCTTGAAGCTGGAATATGTTCATCATTTTAGCACATCCGATGCAACAAGGACAGGCCAATTGACAAAATATTTGCAGCAGAGTTGGACGATTAAATATATTGTCAAGTGTAGGGGGTGTGCATGACTAATAATTGTAGATTCTAGATTTGATGATGAGGTTTATTTGACATCACTATTACAATCACACTCGGTTATAACAGTTCACAGACTCAACTCCTGGGTAACGAATCCCTCTTTGCATAGCTCTGCTTCATTCTCGAAAGCACATTGATTCACTGTCGAGTCACTTTGCCTTCTTCTGTGTTCTGTCTTAATCTGGTCTTCTGTCAAAGTCAAAGTCACATTGCAACTGATGGTTAGGCATTCGGTAAGTCTTGGTGTCGAGCCCCATCTGAGGCTCATGACCATATATTTATTACTGTTTGACAGTTATGTTCTTGTTTTTGTGGGGCACCTTATCTGATGAGAGGATTGGTCTGTCTTTTGTATATGCTCCTGGCCCTTTCCAGCACTCTCTTTCTTGGGTCTCAGCCCCTTTGGATTCGCAACCATATTTTACTGTCTCAGATTTGAGACTTCCCTTTTTCCCTAGGACTCGCAGAGTCCTCAGCTTGGACCACATAGAAAACCTCTTCTGCTCTTGTATCTGGTCTTCTGTGTTCTCTCGTATTCTGGTTATAACTGTTAGGCAGCCACGATAGAAGACACTGCCCCGAAGGGTGTCACTTTGCTTATTTTTCTTTTAAGAAGACGTTCCTATAATTCGTTGCTTTGGTTATCCGCTTTCAACAGCGAAACATTGAACCATAGGAACTAGAACCATTGCATAGCAATGGGCACCTGTTCTTGTAGTGCTTGGGAATATGTTTGCCCAGCTGTTGGCTGGCAATGGATGCCTGGCTCCAGCTCTGATACTCTGGCTTTTAGGCCAGGCATCACAATATCAACATGTCATATATCAGTTGTATATGCCCTAATAATTTATATGAGGGGCAGTCAAATGAAAACGGGTCAGAAGCCAAAACATATTAAAGAACATTTCTTACCTCAAAAGTAATCTCCTAAACTGTTAATACAGTACATTTATCCCACTGGGAGATAAGACAGTCAGTCCCATCCTTGAAAAAACTTGTGGGCTGTCTATGGAACCACAACTTTACCCAGCCACACACGTCTTCGTCCGATGCAAACCAGTGTCCACAAATGTCTCTCTTCAGATCTCCAAAAATTTGAAAATCACATGGGGAGAGATCTGGGCTGTAGGGGAGATGTTGAAGCACTTCCCAACCAAATCTCTGTAGCGTATTCCTCACAGAGTTGGCAGTGTGGGGGCGCACATTATCATGAAGAAGGATAATGCCGTTCGATAGCACTCCAGTGCGTTTTGACTTTATGCATGTCTCAGTTTCTGCAAAGTGTCTTCATAGCGTTGTGCACTGATTGTGGCCCCATGCTCGAGAAATTCGACAAGCAGAGGGCCCTTGCAGTCGAAGAAGAACATCATCATCCCTTTACTGGAACTTGTGTGTACGTCTTTGGATTTCTTCTGTGGGGGAGAATTCACGTGTTTCCACTGTTGGCTCTGCTGTTTGCTCTTGGGTTCAAGATGGTGGCACCAAGTTTCGTCCCCAGTGGCAATATGGGACAGAAAAGCATACTCTTCTTCATGGTATCTTTGCAAGTGACCCAGTGATGCAGCCATTCTCTGAGTCTTCTGTTCCTCCGTGAGTTGATGTGGAACCCACTTCGCACAGATTTTGCGGTGCAGCAGGTGTTTTGTCACAATGACATGTACAGAACCGTGACTTATTCCCATCAAAAGACTAATTTCTTCCACAGTCATCTGTTGGTTTGCCCGGATATGACCATCCAATGCAGCAATAACATCAGGAGTGATGACACGAGCCTGTCCTTGGCAAGCATCATCTTGCAGTGACACATGTCCCTCTCGGAATCTCTTATGTCACGCCAGCACACACGAATGTGACATGCTGTGTTCACCATAAACAACAGACATGCGACAATGTATTTCTCGTCCTCCTTCAGCTGTCAAAAAGCGCACTACACTTTGCTATTCTTCTTTACCCGCCTCCATTACTGATGTTGGACAACCACACATAGTGCTAACCTTACTTCCAGCACAATAAACAAACGACTAGTGTGCAAGGGCACGTTGTCACTGTGCTTTCCTGGGTCCCCACCAGATGTTCGTACTGTAGACAAATTCCAGTGTTACCAACTTGCATGCCGTGTGAGTTATGTGTGGTGACCTGTTTTCGTTTGACTGACATGAAAATAATTGTGCTTCAGTTACAGGTTAATTTATGGATTCCACTGGTAACTATACTATTTGTCTTTATAAAACTGTAGATATTTTGACTTGGCATTATTTTTCAGCCTAATTTTTTCTTTAAAAAGGGAAACAACAGTCTTGTGGACTACCCATGCTGTATGTCCCTCATGTCAACTTTGTAACTAGTTGACAAAATTTTATAAAATTTGGACATGCCAATAGAAATGACCCAAACTTCATACTTTTAATTTTCTACATCATGGCAGATGCATGAACTTGTGAGGTGGGAGCAGCACTAACAACGCTTAACCTTAATTGTATGACAGTGGGTGCTTTGAACGCTGGGGCTGGTGGCTGGATTTTAACTTAGGGGGTTTTATGCAGTAGTAGTATTGAAGAAATGTATATATTTTTGGAACTACACCTGTTAAATTATTGTAATGAACAATATTATAAAAAGTTTTCAAAATTGCATATTGCTATTTCTTCGTTATTATGAAGTCGTTTCCAATAATGCTTATATGTGGTAGAGTCATTAAGTTCGTGGAATATGGTTTTATCGCATGATATTACAAGGTATTCACTTACACTTATGCAGATCCACATTGGCACTCAAAATAGTTGCTGTTGGCCGCTAGGCAATCTGTCAACGTTGATATAGCTGTCAAAAACATTGATGAAGCATATTGGCAGTAAATTCCCGCATGACGCTTTGCGGCCATTCCACGAACTTATTGACTGTGGTAGTACGTGTATATTCCTGAAATAAATTTTTTATGTAAATCCAAATATATGGTACTTTCATTTCTGGAAATGGTTTCCTTTTTATGGTAATTTCAGAAACATGAGTCTACACACAGACTGACTTTATGGTGCAGATAGATTCATTTGATAGTAGCTCCTTCATTTGTGTATAAGCAGCCACAATGCCACAAACACAATCTTGCAGAAATGTAAAGGTCACTGTGTCTGTCTTGAAAGTGGAATATTTGACTGGCTTGTATTTGGGGTGGCTCCTTTGGACTAACTTCAGAAAATTTCAAACTGAAATCAGATGAAATTTTTGTGACTTACTTTCCTACCACAGGATGACAGATTGATAGGGATGTTCAACATTGCTAAATCCCTTCAAGACTTGTGGTAATACTTTTCACTATCACATGTGCAGTCATCTCTGTGGAATTTTACCTGTCCTTTCACAAGTTTAGCCAGTCTTCTACAGTTTGTAGAACCTTATATCCTGGACTTTATATTTATTAGGAATTTATTGGTAGAAAATATTTCAGTTTGAAGAGCACAATAACTTCATCTACAGCTGAACATTCAGACTACAATAAAGGTTAGCATATTTAGCGTTCAGCTTATAAATATGAGTTCTAATTTTCTAGAACCTGTCATAGTTCTTTTTGTCCTGTTTGGTTAATTAATGTTGTCACAGAAATGAATAAATCTGAAGATATGTTATTTACCAAATTTTATCTTGCCTTCTGATTGCATTAACTTTTCATCCACTGCTACTGTGTCTTCATCAAGCTCACTTTTGCTGTTAAATGAGACTGTTTCATCAGTCACTCAGAAATGAGCTCCTGTTCAGTATGTTCTTTAGTCTTCAAAATCTGCATATGAGAAGATACTGTTTTCTGTTCAGAGTAATATGTATACTGCTCTTTCCCAGTAGGATAACAGGATTAAGCAATGTATTCTTCTTTCTTTGTCACTACAGATGGCATTAAACTGTCAGAAATATAATTCCGAAGTTGTATATCTAAGAAGCTATTCTCATCTTTGCAAAATGGCTAAACTACAGGTACTGAATATTGTGTTTCATCATACTGTCGCAATGATGTATCAGTGTACATATTCATGTCTGTCTTTAATGCACCTCTGTTCAAAGTCTCTCTTTCATTTAAAATAACATTAAAATTACAATTAACTTATATATGTTTCAGCTTTACTTGGCCATCCTCAGGCAACTGTTCGTTTTTCTAAACTGTCACACTGCACTAGTTCTTAAGTCAAAATATTTCAGCGCTATTGCATTTTTGTCATTTGCACTAAAATGCATTTGTTTGAGAACATAACTCCTTATCCTTCCCTGCTCGACTAATGGTAACATACATAATAAGGGGACACATAAAAATAACAATGATGACAACACCATGCTGATGTTCATAGGGCTAAATAAAACCACATAAAAATACGGACACTGCAAGAGGAAGGAAAGGATCAAGAGTTATGTTCTCAAACAAATGTAGTTTAGTGTGAATGACAAAACATGCAATAGCACTGAAATATTTTAACTTTAGAACTAGTGCAGTGTGGCAGTTTCAAAAAGTGAACAGTTCCCTGAGGATGGCAAAGTAAGACTGAAACATGTAGCAGTTGATTGTGATTTTAATGTTACTCTAAATTAAAGAGGGATTGTGAAGAGAGTTGCACTAAGGACTGAAGTGAATGTGCAAAATGATACAGGGACTGTGCAAGCTGTATGCATTAAGTTAGTGTCTTCTTGCGGATATTTGTTATGAGAATATCACACTTCACAGGAGCTGATTCCGGATCTGCATGTCCACTTCCAGTCCCAGAGCTTTCATACCAGCATGTATGCTTCAAGCTGGTTCCTCACACTCTTCACAACTGCTTTGCCACTGCCTGTTGCCTGTAGGATCATGGATGTGTTCTTATCAGAAGGGATGGAAGTCATCTTCAAAGTGGCTCTGGCCCTCCTCACACTGGGGAAGGAAGACCTCCTGTGCCTTGACATGGAGGGCATGTTGAAGGTAAGCTATGAACCATATTTTTTTTTATTCCTAGTGGGATGGAACTAAGTCCCTTGTACTGCGGCCACTTCTGGCCTATTGTACCAGCCCCAGATGATAGGTGAGGGTGATTGTTTAGCAATTTGTGGAATGAAGATTGGCAGGGGAAACCGAAGTACTCGGACAAAACCTGCCCCAGCGCCACTTTGTCCACCACAAATCCCACTTGACCAGACCCGGGATCGAACCCAGGCCACCGCCTTGGGAAACCAGCGAATAACCGCTTGAGCTATGGTGCAGCCAAAGAAGAAATGAACCATATGGATTGTACTATCATATTTGACAGATTTGGATTGATATGAACAGAGATATGTCTTGCAGTTCTTCCAGAAAGATCTGCCTCCCCGTGCAAAGGCAGATCCAAATGGACTTATGACACTGGCGTATAACATGAAGTTCAACCCTAAACACATGAAGAAGCTTGAAAAGGAATACACGGTGATGAAAACGAAGGAACAGGAAGAGATGGTGGAGCTCAGGGTATGTACACGTGAGAGAGGCTGGTAGTGTTTCTGTGTGAACAGAATTCTCAAATTCATAGTAATGACTTCCCCAGGAACAAGATATACAGTGCGTACAATCAAGTGCGCGCCNCACAAAAGCAGGATTTTCTTAACCAGCAGTGTAATTATCGTATGCTCACAGACAGTCCTGTACCATGCAGTAGTGAGAGATGGCACACCGCTTTGTTCCTGGTGGCAGATTTACATTAAGTTTCTTACCAGAGAGAATCAGTGGGGCACGTGGTAGCGTAGTTGGTTGAGGCACAATGCTACAAGCCAGAAGGTCGCAGGTTCAAGTCCCGATGAGGTCATTGGTTTTTTTTCAATGACCTAATCCTTCCAGCCGCACTATGACCCTGGGGTTGACTCAGCCTCTAACAGAAATGAGTACCAGGAATTAATTAAATAATTTTCCTGGAGAGTAAAGCGCAGCCAGCGTGTAAGGCTGACAAACCTACCTCCATCTTTGAGCCGATTGTCTAGATAATGTGGGACCCTCAATGTCTCACAACCCTATGGGCCTTCATGGCCTGTTACAGGGATAGCTTTACTTTTTACTTTTTTTTACTTTACCAGTGAAAATCAGTGCCTGCCGTCCTCATTGCCTTAGTAACTCCAGGTTGACTCAATCTGCACATTTTTACGCATTTCTTAAGATTTCAGCTTGTATGTAGTTGTAAGACTGGAGGTTCTCACAGCAGTGGTTGTGAAGAAGTTTTGTCTTCTGGGATGTAACAATGTGTAGTCTGTTGAAGGTCAGCTGATGTTTCTGTCTTCAGGGTCGGAGAATAAGCCAAGCAAGTACCAGCAGAATCTCCTTGCTACCTGCTTCATGCTTGTTCTTGCTTGGCTTATTCTTCGACCCTGAAGGTGGAGGCAACATATTCCTCTGAAATGTCAAATTGACTTTCCATGGACTACATGGTGTTATATTGAAGGTAGAATTCTTTGTATGTGATTGTTTTGAAAATGACACAGACTACATTCATGTTGTTGGATTTGAGGTTCTCACATTGGTGACTCTGAAGAGTACTATGTGGGGCAATCCAAAAGTTTCTGAAATTTGAATTTGGCGCGCGAATGGTTATGAGTACATCGAAATTCCGCTAGGTGTCTCCTCACACATCCTTGAATCAGTGTGGCAAGCGGCATCAAGTTGAGTGGTTGGGTTTA
The DNA here is from genome assembly GCF_002891405.2 of Cryptotermes secundus. Lineage (NCBI taxonomy): Eukaryota > Metazoa > Arthropoda > Insecta > Blattodea > Kalotermitidae > Cryptotermes > Cryptotermes secundus. The sequence goes on along the minus strand of NW_019721015.1, from coordinate 85,785 downwards.
TTGTTGGTGAACGTATTTCCATTGTTGTGTTTCCGTGAGTTTGCGGTTTTGCAATGGCTGACCTGAGAGAGCAGCGTGTCTGTATGAAGTTTTGTTTCAAACTTGGGAAAACTGCTGCAGAAATGCACCAAATGTTGAAGCAAGCTTTTGGTGAAAACAGTTTAGGCCAGACACAAACTTACAACTGGTATAAGCGTTTTAAAAATGGCCGAACATTGACTGATGATGACGATCGTTCGGGACAGCCGTCAATGGACAAAACACCAGAAAATGTCACGAAAGTTAGGGATCTGATTCTGCAAGATCGTAGACTGACCATCCAAGACCTCTGTAACACCTTGGCACTAAGTTATGGTACATGTCAATGAATTTTGTCAGAGGAACTGAACATGAGGAATACGGCGAAGTTGGTGCCATGACTGCTGCAAAATGAACAGAAGCAGCATCGCTTGGAAGTCTGCAGGTAACTTCAGCAACAGCTTCAAGAGGATCCAAACTTTCTTTCGAAGGTTGTCACTGGTGACGAAAGTTGGGTTTATGGCTACAACCCTGAAAGCAAGCAGCAGTCGTCGCAATGGAAGAGCCCTTCTTCACCTCGGCCAAAAAAAATCTCGACAAGTCAAGAGCAACATTAAGTCCATGTTGATCTTCTTTTTTTGATATTGACAGGATTGTTCATAAAGAGTTTGTCCCTCCTGGTCAGACAGTCAATAAAGAGTTCTATCGCGTTGTTCTAAGGTGTTTGAGGGAGAACATGAGGAGAACGTCCAGAGAAGTGGTGCACAAACGATTGGGTACTCCACCATGACAATGCATGACTGCATATGGCTTACATTGTGCAGGAATTTTTGGCTAAAAACAAGATGGCAGTTGTTCCCCACCCACCATACTCGCCAGACTTAGCTCCATGCGACTTCTTTCTCTTCTCCAAGATGAAAATCAAGTTGAAGGGGCGAAGATTTGATACAGTTGAGGAAATTCAAGAGGAAACACACAGACGGTACTAAACACCCTAACAAAGAAAGACTTCCAGGATGCATTTGAAAAGTGGCAGAAACGCTGGAATCGGTGTATGCGCTCCCAAGGGGACTACTCTGAAGGTGATGGTGCAGAATAAGATCTAGGTAAGATGTAATAGTTTTTATTAATATATTTCGGGAACTTTTGGATTGCACCACATATATTCTGTGATGTAAGAAGACATTGGTGGTCTTAGCCAGACTACACAGCATTACATCTCAGAAAAGCACTCTGCTTTCCCATTGTTTGAGAGGTGGCTTTTTAAATTTTACTTTTTGTATCTCACAGTTCAGAATCACTGACAAGACAACACAACGCTGTTTTTGTACAGCTTTCTTCTTCTGGGTAACCATCCTTTTCAATTCTGGGTATTGCTCTATAAAGTAATAGTGAAAGTTTATTTCGGTGAAACAGAATTATGACTTGGTGAACTGTTGAGTCAGCTACAGAATCTGTTATTACCAGTGCTAGCTAATAGCTCAGTCTGTGCCATAAGTTTGCCATCCTTGGAGTAGGTTATGAAGCTGAGTACTTAGCTTTGGTTTCCAACCATAATGACATTTGTGCAGCAGCTATGGACAGAGAATCAACTGCTCTGACTCAGTTTTCTACCATAATGACTGTTATTACATTTGTGCAGAGGCTACGGACAGAGAATCGACTGCTTCGACAGCGAGTTGAGCTGCTGGAGGCAGAATCCAGTGAATTAGCTGACCGGCTAGTGAGGGGACAAGTGTCCAGAGCTGAAGAGGAAGAAACAACGTTTGTGGTGCAGCGAGAGTTGGCAGCTCTACGACACACTCATCTCGAGACATCACATCAGCTCGAAATAGCTAATGAGGAAATACGGAACCTTTCCTTACTTATGGAGGAAACCGTGAGTTTTAACCTGTTTAGTGTCATAATGCTGTGTGTCCTGTATACCCTCTGGGCCAGTTTCTTGCCTGTTTTTCTTCTATTATGAGAAAAATGTATGGTTATGTTATCCTAATGTCCATTTTCCCATTTATGTGTCTGGTTCCCTTAGCATCTTTCAAAACTATTAACATTTTTGGTACAGTATGTACTTGTATAATTAATGCATCCATGCTATAAATAAGAATTGTTTTTGGGGGGGGGAATCAAATATCGTATTTTTAACTGCAACTTTTAGCCTCATATATGAAAATATCCTGTACTCATGTAATTTGTGGCTTCACATACTTGAAGCCCCCATATTTCTGTGCTGTCAGTTCAAACAGATGCATGTTAATACTTCTAGCATAACATTCATGAAGCTGGATCAATTCATAAAATATGGGTGAGGGGATCCAAGTCTGTGGACTGGTAGTCAGTAATAGGTAATCGGGCAGAAGAGAAAGAGGATGAGGTGAAGAGGCACTTATGTGAAAGAATTCAGTCAGTGGTGTTCATATGCTATACTGCAGATATCATCAGCATAAGGGACAGCAGAACAATGGCTGAAGCAATCACCAAATAAACCCCAGATCTCATGAATATCTCTTGTTTTGATATTCTTGCTCTTTTGAAATGTTCTTTTCAGATCAGTGAAATATCTGTCAAACTCTCTTCACAGTTCTCACTCTATTACAAGGACCAAATTAAAGTGGAGATGTTGTTCAATATAGCATACCTCAAGACAGTCGTCCCTAGAGGAGATCAGCATGAAGCGAGAACTGCTGTGTCAGAAGGAGGACCTCATTAAATGTCTGCAGGAAGAGCTGGTGAAGGTGCGGCTGCGGGAAGCTGAAAATGATGCTTTGATACGTGACTTGCGGGCAAGAATACAGGAGCTTGAAGAGGTATGAAACAAGCAGCTGCTTCACTACTTTATCTTAGTGCTCTGTTTTACTTACCTCTTGAGATTTCTTTCAGATGTTATTAATATAAGCCTGATGTGTTTGTGTCAATAATTTTTCAGATTTTGACAACACTTAATCTCATAAATGGACACCACTATTTTGGAGGAACATGCTTCCGTGTTCTGTAGAGTTGATATATTCATCGTTACTAGAATCAGTAACAGCACACTTTACATGAGGACCTACACATGTTTCTGTATATATCTTGACCATAACTTCCTAAATATTTATGGGAGAAAAGAAATGTTTTGAATCAAAGTTGCAGAGAAAAAAGAAATAATTTTTTTTTATAATACACTTTTTTTAAAATTGTACAATGTTCAATATAATTGAAGAAATTAATTTATACTCTGTGTACTCTGTAGACAGTAACAGAGTGAATGTCACTGAAATGTTATACTTTTCCAGTGAGTGGTCAGTCTGAAGCAGGAATATTCACACAACTTGACACTGCTTCTTGAACGCAGAAATTCTTCCAGGCAGTATGTTGCCAGTCCTCTAACATAATGTGTAAAATTCCAATATGTTCTGTTTGTACTTATCCAGATGTCCAGAAGTAATGTTTTGAATAGGTATTAATTTTTGTTCATTCTTTGATGTCATAATTTTCATCTGTCTGATCAGGTTCATTTTGTTGTCATTTACTTACTTGTCTGGCCTACCAACATTTGAATAATTTCAGTCTTTCATTGAATTAGGTATATCTTGTGAGATTCAAGGTTCTATCATCTGTGACTGTGAACAGTAATATCATTTCAGATGTGACACTGTGGTTTCAGAGGAACGTCTGTAAACTTGTAGATTCTGTAGGGTTCTGACAACGGTGTAACACTCAGAATTACGGGGTTTTTTTTTATTTTGTCAATTGTCCGGTATTATGGAAAGGTAGAGAACACAGCATTTCAGAAACCAGATCCATTTCCATCTTCAGGTGAGAGGGGACAGAAACAGATCCAGTTTCCAGAACATTGTATTCTCTAGTTTTTTAGAATACTGGACAATGAACAAAGTACAAAAACCCAGTAATTGCGAGTGTCAGTAAACTTCCACTGAACTACATGCCATCACATCCCAGAAGATGCCGTAGGTGTATTTTGTTTCCTTCTCCCTCTAAGTATCTCTGTGAGTCTGCTTTTCCATAATCAGTGTGTGTATTATGGCAGTTGCCTGTTGGCATTTGTGTAAGCTTTCAGGATGGATGTGGCACAACGCAACAGTTTGTCTGGCTGAACAGACTGACATAGCAGTAATGTTGTAGAGACATATTGTAGAGGTGCTTGGCTTGAATCTTGAATGAGACAATAGTGAGAGTTTTTGTGGGTTTCCATAGTCTCTCCAGGCAAATACCTGCCTTCGAACAGCCTATGATTTGATGCTATAGTCTTGATACAGACAACACTGAAATAACCTACAGATAAATAAATGACAGTATATGGGTAGTCTAATGCTTATTTTATCAGTTTTTCAGGCATTCATACAGGTATATAAAATATGAATTGTTTCACAATCTGAGAAACAATGAAGATAATAAGGACTTCCTTTCTGCATGCAATCTGTAGCTCTCTGGTTGCTCTAATTGGAACAGTAAATGTCTGATATTTGGCTGAGTATTACTGCCTCTTGTTCCTTTCTCAGTGAAAGAGTAAGAGCTAGATATCAGACATTTACGTTCTGTTTAAAGCAGTCAGAGAACAATAGACTGCAGGCGGAAAGGAAGTCCTTTATAGCAGCAGATGGTGACACACGAAGCTAAGGGGCATAGTTATTGTCATAGCTTCATGGCAATAAGACTACAAGTCATTGCCTTATTTTGAAACATGATATAATTTAAACATGTGAAAACAAAAAAAATCAATTTAAAAAATCTAATCGAGACTGTGTATATACACAAAGACTGGTGATTTTGAAACTTTGTATACAGACATCTGAATTAATTCCTAATAATCTAGTTTATGTCTAGAACTTCTACCTTTAGAAATGGAATAAGCACTGTTTACTATAGGAAGCTCTGCAACTTGAGTTGTTTAAGCCCCCATTACTTCCAGCAGGGAGTTGATGTGTCAGGAATTTAAATGTTCCTGATGAAGGTTACGATAGAATCATGATAGTGCCATGAATCTACAATTTTCAAGCTAGTATTTGGCTTCAGTATGAGCCCAGGTTATTCATCATCATCATTTCATGGATTGGGTGAATCACCTATTCCAGCCTCTTAATAATATATCTCTTTCCCATCTACTTATATGCCCAGGAATTTAATTAAATTTATAAGTACACCACTTTAAATTTGAAATTTATACCAGTTTTAAGTAACAGATTTCTGCTTCTCTTAAAGTATTTTTTTAGTAACTCCTTACTCTGTAATTAGCCAAGTACCAGATGATGAGGCTCCAGGTGAATTTGTTACATTCATAGGATGACCACAGAATTCTCTAGATTTAAATCTGTAAGCTGCCTACCAAAACCCAGAGAGAAACATTTCAGTGCTTGGAGTTACTGCAACAAAAATGTATGGCTTCTCTTGTTGCAAAATAACATCTGATCAGTCATCGACTAGTTGAAAAGACAGGTTCAAGCCATAATCCAAGAAAATTGGCGTCCTACTCAACGTTCATTCTTATCAAAAGCTATGACTGGATTATAAATGAAATGTCTGTTTTTAATATTTGAAAGATGTAAACTTTCTCTGTGTAACAAATCAACCCAACTGACTAAAACTATATGTACACTTATTTAGGTATATTGTACACAACTTGTTTGATTTTTACTCAAATCTACAAAGTCCTGGACTGGAAGTCCAGGAAGTACAAAATGGGATCCTATCAGTAACAACAAATTTAAATTTTGACAGTTCTTTTTATATTATTATTTCTTACAATTACAAAAAAATACAATCTAATGTCTTGTGATTTTAGTGCAGCAAATGACTCATTAAAATCTGTGGATTCTATTTCTGTTTTGTGGTGGTCCTGGCATGACCACCATAGTTGTCCCTTAAATCTGGACGTAAATGTGTCTTCCATATTTACCCTTTCTTTCTTTCTTTCTTTCTTTCTTTGTTCTTTGTCCTCCTCCCCCCCTCTCTCCCCCTCACCATCCAGTGTTGCGATGATTGAACATGTGGCTGTGTGGTGCTCTGTCAGAATGAAATGTTTCTAAGAGTTAGTATATGCCCAGGACAAGAAGACACTGCGTGAATCAACACCAGACAACTCTGTGGCTCACCTCCAGGAGGAGCTGATAGCAGTGAAATTGCGTGAGGCAGAAGCAAATCTCTCACTGAAAGACCTACGGCAGCGAGTTGGGGAGCTGAGCCAGCAGTGGCAGCGCCATCTGCAGGTAAGTGAGCGGAGCTGAAGTGAAAGATGCAGCACACAGACTGTGATGTGGGCAGTTCATATGGGAGCATGTTATTTTGCTAAGCACTGTACACAGTAGCAAAGTCACTTTCTGTATCCATAATCTGTTTACATTTGTTGTCAATTATAAGTCACTTCAGGTGTTCTTTACAAAGTAAAAAAAGGAAAACCTTATGTGGAGCTCATATGTGTCTGTGACCTAGTTTCGGCATTGAAACCACTTACGTTTTGTGAGATTCACTTTTCATTCTGTGGTCCCTGCAGGAGCATCGTGTGGAAGCAACTCCTCCACCTGATAGCACACCCAAGAAACTGCTGTTCTGGGAGAATCGTGGCAATGAAACTCAGAGGCTTGAAGAAGAACTGATGACCACACGAATCAGAGAGATGGAGGTCCTGACTGAGCTGAAGGAGTTGCGACTTAAAGTCATGGAGTTAGAAACTCAGGTGAGAGTACATTCACTGGCTGTGGGAATGAAGCAACATCACAGTGAGACACCTCTTTTTTGATGATGCCCAATTTGGGAGCTGCATGTTCTGAGGAGACTTGCTGTACAAATAGAGAGTTTTTAGGATATTCTCCAGTTCCTTAAAATTGGTGAAAATTTGCTAATGAAGTTATGTTGAAATCATTTAAGAGTAATTTTTACTAATCATCTGTAGAGGATTCAGGATAAAAGAATATGTTTTAAATACTTTCAGTTTTTATTACAAATATTTGATATATTTTCTTATTTTCTTCACTTGGTTTTTGAAATCTTGTGGGGGGGGCAGATGCCCATTCGCTTCCCTTCCTATCAGTGAGATTCACTCTTTGGAGAAACCAGGCCTATGACCTAAAGTAGACATGAAGGAAGAACAGAAGAAGGATCAATGGACAGTGATGATAATGATGATGATGATGATAAGGGCCCATATTTTGATGACATGTCGTCTTTTTTTTTTTCTTGTTTCCTATTCAGTGCCTGTAAATATATAAATCCTGGAGATGAGCTGCTGGTTAAAGAAATTAACATTTTTCATCATTTTTAAATTTTAGGTCATTTTTTCGGTTTGGGGTCATTTTTCAGTAAATTTTTGGACTCTTAAGGGTATTTTTGTCATTTTAGCCACTTTAGGAAATTTTTCTTCATATGTTTTCAGAAATGTGAATAATATGCAAGTAAAGTGTTCTTTCTCTTTCTCCTGCCTCTACAAAGGCAGCCTGCAGCTGCACCACAAATACCTGCTACCGCAGTATGCAATAAGAAGTTGTAATAATGTCCCGTCCTTTCCGTTCGTTTTGCTGAAAGTGCTGACAATACATATAAAACATTTTAAGCTGGCAGCAGGATACGACAGCGGTCGCTCACACTGCGGACCTTTCCAAGTTCTGTGGAAAGGATTTTTTTTTATGCTAGTGGAGTGGGACTAAGTCCCTTGTACTGTGGCCACCTCTGGCCTATTGTACCGGCCCCAGATGATAGGTGAGGGTGATTGTGGAGCAATTGGTGGAATGAAGATTGGCAGGGGAAACTGAAGTACTCAGACAAAACCTGCCCCAGCGCCACTTTGTCCACCACAAATCCCACTTGACCAGACCCGGGATGGAACTTGGGCCGCAGCAGTGGGAAGCCAGTGACTAAACGCTTGAGCTATGGCGTGGCCCAAGGAATTTGCTTAGTTGCAAATATTTCTAATCGGAATCCCTCGCTTTTTATGATGTATTGTTGCTCAATAGAACTCTGTCTGTCTTCAGTTTCTCACCCTTGACTGTAAAGACAAAGATACAGTTGACAAATTGTTTTCAGTGTGAAAAGTTTAGTTCTCTGTTGTATTAGAGTGATTCAATTCATCACGATGCCTAAAGCAAAGCCATCTAAATCGTGTCATTTAAAGCAGATTGTAGCTGAATTTGGAGATGATATATTTTCAACTGACGGTAAAATTTAAACTGTAAGATGTGTGATACAAAATTAGCAAAAAAAAAAAAAAAAAGATTCATGGTAGAACAACATATCGGCCGCAAAGAGCATATACCAGCAGCGCAAATTTTGAACAAAAAGAAATCTGTGCAAATGTTACTGCAACAGTGTCCATCTGAAGGCGGAAATAAGTCATCGGATTTTTTCCCAGATCTGTGTGATGCTCTGATGTCTGCAAATATTTCATTTTGGGCTCTGAAAAATGAAAAAACTAAATAATTTTCTGGAATAGAATTGTGGTTGTTTTGTCCCGGATGAATCCACCCTCGGGAAAACTTCCTTTCCAAGTGTTATAACAATATCCTGGAAATGATTAGGAATAGAGTGCATGGGAAGAATATTTTCATTTCTATTGATGATACCTGTGATACGGAGGCTCGCTACGTGGCAGACGTCATCATTGGAACCTTGGAAATTGGTAGACCAAGTGAAATGTTCCTGCCTACGAGTGAGGTCCTAGGATCCTTTAATCATTCCATACTCTGTAAACTCTTTGACAGGTCGATGTTTCTACTGTGGCCCAAGGGTATATACGACCCCATATATTTTAAAAGCAGGCAAGTCAATAAAGTTGTTTTATATGAAATTGGGGCATGTTACTTGCCTAGCACATGCACTGCATAGAGTGATGGAGGAAGTGAGATCAAGATTTCCTCAAGTAGATGCTCTCGTGTCGTGGACGAAGAAGATTTTTCTCAAGGCTCCAACTCGTAAAATGCAGTTTAAGTCTATGGCGGTAGAAAAATCGTAATAAAACATTTAGCTTCAAATTCAATCATATATATTGCTTAGTTAGTTAGTTAGTTATTGGAGAGGGTAGGTTTCCCCATGCACTTAGACCAGTATTGGTCCATTGTGCTTCCCTCTATGATATTCTACCAGTCTCTATACCCTACCGATAATGGTGCGTGCCATCAGTCCCGCCGAGCAAGCGAGTTCAGCCACTTGCTTGGCGGTGTCTATAATGCTTCCCCCATCTATCAGAGGCCTTAGAGACTATTGTTGGGCGGGAAATGTCCGGGAATTTGGCACAGTGATCTCCTTTGGAGATATGAGGTTCTTTTACGTGCCGTAAAGTTATGACACAGGACACACGGCTTAACGTCCCTCCCGGAGGACTTGTTCCCTGATTTTTTCCGCCCTTAAAAATTCCACGACCTCTGCTGGGTATTTGAACCCGCGTACCACGGGTCATGAGGTGGGAACATTACCTCTAGACTACGGAGGCCGCTATCATATATTGCTTAATTGTCTCAATATAAATCGAGGACAAACTTAAAAGAATAAGGTTGAGTTCACAGTGTTAATAAAGATTAAAATACATTTTAAAACAATTAGTAGATTTTCCATGACATGATACATTTCATGTTTTTTAACTTTTAGATAATTTTTCTGGATTTTTCAGTCATTTTATAGGTCATTTTTCTGGATTTCTTTAGTCATTTTTAAAATATTTTTAGGTCATCAAAATCCAGGCCCTGACGATAATGATTATGATTATGACGAGGCAATGGTGATGACAGTGATGATGACAACAATGACCAGCAGTTCCTGTTTAATGCAGCTTCTAACATGATAGCCTGGTACTGTAAGCATGTGGATGTTTCTCTTGCACTCACGCTATGCACGGATACAGCCCATATGTCTGAATATGACTATTACATCAATAATGCAGGAAGTGCAAAAAGGTGGAGCAGTGGTAATGTGTTGCCAGTGGTCACAAATAATGAACTGCAGTTGTACCAACTGTCAGTCCATTAATCAGTCTAAACCCAGTACTTGGATCCAGTCACTGAACAGGCTGGTCTAGCAGTAATGCTCTACACCCCCTTCAGGCAAATGCTGGGATAGTAGTTTGGTTTGGCCATGTCTGCTTTCCTTCAGATCCTTTCCAATTCATGATCATTCATCTGTTTTCCTACCATGTGACACTTCATGGTCTTGATACTGGAAGTGCCACCAAATAACCTGCAAGGAACATACAGAACCAGTCAGCATGTAATACATGGGCAGTAACGCTTGTGTCTTGATTGGAGTTTGTCATGGTTTTCCTCTGGGAAAGTCTGGAGTAGAACCTTAAATTAGGCCACAACCGCTTCCTTCCACATACTTCCAGTTCGTTTTTACTGTTATCCAGTCATATTACGTGTATAGTTTATGGTGCTTTCAGGTCCAGGTGAGCACCAACCAACTGCGCCGTCAAGATGAGGAGAACAAGAACCTCCGAGAAGAGCTAGAAAAGGCCGAGAATCGGGAACGAGAGCATGTCACAAAACTTCGTGAAGAGAGTCATCGATATACAGACCTTGAGTCCAAAGTGAGTCGCATGGTAGCATAACACAAATATTACAGGATACATTGCACAGTTGTCTTTTACACATGATATAAATGTCTTTGAAATTGAAGAACACCGTCCTCTGGGATGTGGCACTGTGTAGATCTTGTGTGAATCGACATTCCTCCTAAATGTCTGTTCTCACAAGATCTACACGGTGCCACATCCCAGAAGATGGCTTTCTTCATAGTCACCACTGTGAAAACCTCAAATCTTACATCTCTGAAGTTATTTTATTTTTCAGCTTTCACATAAAAATTTCATTAATCTTCAAGTGTTTATGTTCTCACACAGTCTGTTTGGAACAGATAAAGTTGTCTAAACCCCATGTCATGAAGACCTATTAGATAATGGAGGTATAGCTCCACACATTTTTTAAACTCAGCACTATATGGTGTTTAGTGATTTTCAGAGGAACCTGTTGCCTCATTTCTTAGGGTGAAGATGAGTGTAAGAGGTTCCTCAGAAATGCTGGTACATATCTGCCAAACTGCAAGAAGACCATAATATTCACTTCTGTGAGAACATCACTTGTACAGTGTGGTAGATCAGTATAAGGAGAAGATCTTTGAAATGTTGGGCTTCAGACTTGAAATTGATGTGGCTGGTAATCGAAGACCATTTTATCATACTCTACCTTGTTGGCCTCTCTGTTTACTGGTAGACATGGGGTAAAAATGGTGCATACACATAGAGACATCTTGACACTCCAGGAAATAACCTTTTACTGTGGTTCATTTCTAGATGAAGGAGAATCTGATGATGTCAAGGATCCGAGACGCAGAACACTCTCATTATGTGGCTGAGTTAAAACAAAGGATCTCTCTGCTGGAGCTGAAGGTAATTGTTGCATATTCCGAAGACTATTATTGATTGTTTAATGAGCTGGCATCTGTAACATGGAATTACTCTCATTGTCCTCAGAATGAAGAGATGGTTACTGAAGGAGAGCTTCGGAGCAACTTGGATGACAGTGAGAAGGTTCGGGAGCTGCAAGACAAGGTGGCTGACATGAAGGCTGAGGTATGTGAGACTTATGTTACTGTCAGGAGGTCTGTTACAAAATGTGGCCCATATGCTTCATTCTGCTGCACACATTTTGCTTGTGATGTAGCACACTGTATGTTAATCAACTGTATATATCTCGGGCAGCATGGGGAGGGTTTGGCCTGAAGGTGTAACTGTAGCAACAGCTCATTGGATGGAGGTGGTATACAGTATGTCATGAAGTTGAAATCTACCTGGTTGCGTTCCAGAGTTAGGCATCTTCTGCCCTGATTGAGAATTGTTTGTGTAGNTTTTAAGATAACAAATAAAAACACGACGTTTCAGAAACTGGATCTGTTTCCATCCTCAGGTGAAGGAAATTAGATATTAGATATTCTAAATTAGATAGACGTGATTTACTCCATTGTTGACGCTGGTTTAACACTATTAGTTTTTGTTACTAGTTCTTCTTTCTATTCCATGCCATGGGGTCATGGACCTGGTTATGAGTTTAGTTTCGTGGCATAAATTTCTACAGATCTATCTATCCTGGTTCCACGCTTGTAAGTGTTTGCTACAATTTGTCATGAATATTTTTTCTTATTAGCTCTCATGGACTTAGCCTGGTCTCAGGTATTTATAATCTTCATGTTTTGTGACATTGGTTTGTTCAGTGATTTGAGGCTAGCTCTTTCTAAGGGACCCAACTGAATAGGTGTTTTCCTTCACCTGAGGATGGAAACAGATCCAGTTTCCGAAACGTCTGTTTTTATTTGTTATCTTAAAAACCAGGACGATGGATAAAGTCCAAAATCCCAACTTATCAGTGTGTTATACACCATCGTCAGAATCCTATAGTAATCTTCTGCCCTGATTGAGAATTGTTTGTGTAGTTTTTTTTTTTTTTATTTGTTCAGTATTACTGACAGTGACTCATACTGCATAGCATTGAATGATTGGATAGCAGCAAATAATGAGTTCGAAAGGATATGGAAGAAGTGATGATGGCCTAATTTAATGTATTGCTGCTCTGGGCATTTGCCCACAGAGGCTGAGAAAAATAGAGAAAAATCTCAATCAAGATTGTTGGTGTCCTGGCCAAGATCTGAACTGATAACTGCCCAAGTAATAGTCAGAAGCACTACCACTTGAGCTAGCTTGTTTGGTTTTTTGATAATTGTTTTTGGTTTTCTTCTGTCTATCTTAGCCAGTGGTTATGAAAGTAATCATTCCATGAACTCTCTTCCTTTTGAAAAATCATGGTATGTGAAACTACTAAAATTTATATTTGTCCCTTTCTTTTCACCCTTAACATCAGCTTAACCTCTCACAACTTTGTATATTATTTCACTGTGTTTCATAGACAAATTCGATTCCCAACGAAAGGAAACTTGAATTAATAATTTAAGAAATATCATTTTTATAAGAAACTAGATTAAGTACCCATTTTTTGCCCAGGATATGGTTGCTATCCTTTCCTGTAAGACAGTATTATAGCTAAAACTTTAAGGCTGGAATAACACTTAAATTAAGACATTAAAGTATACTCATTAGCTAAAGGGGAAAGAAAAGGTTTGATATTACAATACTGTCCATTGCTTTAACAGGCGTTGCTCCCACATGTTGTGAGAAGAATACAGGCTACATGCTTTCTGTTAGGTCTGATATAGGAAAGAAGAGACCAGAGAGTTGCATTTTCATATACAGTACAGTCTTGATAATCCAGCCGTGCACTAGTCCAACATGTCCAGTATTCTGGCATCAGCGCCAGACAGGCAACTGCGACCTTTTGCAGGTTTCTACAGGCAGCATAGGCTGAATTGTGTTCAGTCAAGCTTGACAAACTGATTTGTTTAGATCCTAGCTAGTACACAGTGTTTCAGTTCTTCAGTACTATACGTTCCTCTACAGTACTTTTCATACAGCGGTGGATTTAATGTGTGCTGAAGATGTCCAGTTCTGACAAATGTAAACATAAGACTTTAGCTTTAAGTGCTAAAGCAGAAATGATTAAGAAACTTGAGAAAGGTGAAAAACTTGTTAATTTGGCTAAAGAATATGGTGTTGGACGTGCTACAATATACAATATCAGGAAAAATAGAGAAATTTGTTCTGATTTTTTCTAGTAATCCGTTGTTTTCAGTAATCTGGCAGTGCTTTGGTCCCATATATATTGGATTACCAAGATTGTACTGTATACCAGACAAATAAAGCTACATTACCTTTTTTTTTTAATTTGCCTTGAATTAATATCGGCATACATTCTTCCGTTATGTACAGTGAAATTCCATGTTTAGTGAATATGTTTTCTAGTCCCTAGACAAAGTCCAATATAGGTAATATATCATTTTTCCCCGTTTAATGTAGTTTGATTTATTAAATGACCTGCATTTGATGTAAGAAATTTTCAATGTTCCATAATTTATAAGTTGATTTAGTATGGTTGAAACAGCAGTTTCCGTCTGCTGGAAATTGTTACTGCATATTTATAATCTTCAGCAAGTGATGTCAGATACTGAACACCCACCAGATCTCTGCTGCTTAAGGCTTCACAGTTGCGTGATTCTCCTCTAAAGTTCTTTCAGTTTTTATTTCATATGACATTAATTTGATGATAATGATAATGTAACTGTGTTTATTTGTTCAGAAAGAGTTTCTTCTTGTAACTGCTTATGTAAAGAAATGATTTTGTCATAATTATGTACAGTAAGTCTTATAAGGCTGGTCACAGTAGCTGAGCGGTCTAAGGCATGTACTGTCTTCGCTCCCTTGGAAACCGGGATTGTGGGTTCGAATCCCACTCAGGGCATGGATGTTTAGTTTGTGTGTGTGCGTTTTTCTGTGTTTGTGTACAGGTTGAGGCCTTGCGATGGGCTGATCACCCACCCAAGGAGTCCTCCCGAATGTGTAAGATCTAGAAACACCGAAGTGAACGGAGAAGTTCATGGAGGTAGGCCTAGGCCCACTGGGGCTGTAGTGCCAAGGGGAAAAAAAAAGTCTTATAAGATGAAGAGTTTCATAATGTTATTTTGCATGACCTCGATTAAATGTAAACTTCAGTTTAAAGAATACCCCTAGAGATCCATTAAATAGGGATTTCACTGTAGCTTTTATTTCTGGCAAGCAGCCCTCCCATATTTCTGAAACCACAGTCTGGGAACCACTGATCTGGATTAGATAAATATGGGTAGCGCCTTGTAATATGCCTTCCAGCTTTGCCATTTTTCATCTCCATCATTCTTTTTCTTTGGTAAGTAATCTGACTAATTAATTGAACATTGCAAAATAACATGAATCACAAGTCATTTGTATTATTACATCTTTAAGTTAAATGAAATCAGAGCATTGTATGACTCAGTCAAGCTGTTGTTACAGTTACACCAAATGGACAGATGGGCAGAACTCATGTTGTAAATACTTGCGTGTATTGCACTCCATTCAGCAACTCAGAATTTACTGCATCATCAGTTGTCACTTAACAGATTTGTGCCACATGAAAGTTTGAGCTTCATTGCTGTTGTCATTTTACATTTGTTAAACATCTGTATTCATAAGAGAGATAACTGCACCCCATTGATTACACCTCTTGAAAGGTATTAACAAACCATGCTTTCATATTTCCATATATAATAGTCTTTATATTAAAATTTTAGAATGTGATAATAGTAAATATTATCAGAGGAATTTTTGTATCTCAGGTATTACAACCTAACAGCTTTGCCATGTTGGTGGGCAGAACACTTTTTGATAACAGCTGCGGCTGATTGCAATTTAGATTAAACAGCCAGTAAGATTCAATATATTACTGACAGCTCGTGTTTTTGAATCCACAATTGAAATTTCCTTAGTGTCTGCTTGACTACACCCAAATTTTACTCAACCCTGAAGAGAATGTGAGATTTTAGGTTCTCACAATGATGAATATTAAGACTGCTGTCTTCTAGGATATGATATCATGTAGGGCAGGCATGTCCAACGCGTCGATCGCGAGACGATTTTTGGTTGATCTCATAGGCCTATAAGGAAATTATAGATGAAAAGCATGTAAATTCACTTGTAATATAATATGACTATATTAAGATTTTGAAGGGGAAAATACGTGTTAAAGTAGTCTTACTTTCTGTGTATGTTGCTTTTACAACAAACATCATGTGTCATGTTATTTTTACCAATATTTTTGCTTAAAGTGAGGTACGACGATAGGAGGGGTGGTAGATCACTGGCAGTTTTGACACTAAAAAGTCGATCACAGCCTGTTTGAAGTTGGACATGCCTGATGTAGGGTAATAGATAGGAACTAGTGTATTGGATGAACTTCCTGTCTCCATCTTCAGGATAATCTCTTCTTCCTGAAGATGGAGACAGCAAGTTCTGCCAGTGTATTGGTGGTACCTATGCACCAAACTACACAGCATCACATCTCAGAAGACATTAAACTTCACTGATCAGAAGTGTTATTTCTTCTCATTCTGCCCCATCCTGTTACTGCTGATGGCTAGGACAACAGTGACAATGGTAGCCAAAAAAAATGTATTGATAATGGAAAAAAGAAGTAAAGCTATCCCTGTAGCAGGCCATGGAGGCCCATAGGGTTGTGAGAAGTCAAGGCTCCCACATATTCTAGACCAGGCATGTCCAACTTCAAACAGGTTGTGATCTACTTTTTAGGCTAGTGATCTACAAACCCCTCCTATCGTCGTACCACACTTTAAGCAAAAATATTGGTAAAAATAACACGACACATGATGTTTGTTGTAAAAGCAACATACACTGAAAGTACAGACTACTTTAATACGTATTTTCCCTTCAAAATCTGAATATAATCATATTATATTACAAGTGAATTTACATGCTTTTCGCATATAATTTCCCTATAGGCCTATGAGATCAACAAAAAATTGTCCTGCGATCGACCGGTCAATCGCAATCAATGCATTGATTATGCCTGTTCTAGACAGTTGGCTCACAGATGGCAGTGAGGATGTCAGCCTTGCACGCAGGCTACCCTTTACTCCCAGGAAGATTCCTGGTACTTGTTTCTGTTAGAGGCTGAGTCGACCTCAGGGCCATAGTGCAGCTGGAAGGATTAAGTCAATTGAAAAAGCCAATGTCCTCATCAGGAATTAAACCTGCCACTTTCTGGCTTGTAGCATAGCGCCTTTGCCAACTACAGTGATGATAATAATGGTAGAATTAGAATATGCGAATGACAAGGATGAGATGGATATGATTGTGCCTAATAATTGATGATGGTAGAATTTGTTTCCTCTTATTTTATTTTTTAGAAAAATTAATATGATAGGGATGACTGGCTACCTGGATGTGATGCTCTGTAGTCTGATAGAATGCTACCAACTCTCTGGAGGAAGCTGCTGCCACCATTTTCCCAACTGAAGGTGGCAGGTTCCTCTGATATATTGGTAACAATCCATCAGACTACATGACTTCATGTCTCAATAGCAGGTGATCCTTATGAGGATCAAATGTGAAAAATAAATCTGCACCTAAATATATGAGAGTCCAAAAGTAATATCAGAAAAATGTAGATTGAAAAGATTATGAATTTGGAAACATTATATGCGTTCCAAATAGAAAAACGCCATGTGGAATGGGAGCATTTGTCTTGGACATTGACCACTGTACGAAAAACAAATAAATGTTGCATAAAAGTTTGGTCTGTCTCTGTCTTCATGTGGAGTAGAGCATTAGGTAATGTCGCTCCCTACCACTGGGCTGCAGATGTGTTCCGTTAATGAATACATCACTTTTGGTTCTCTAAATGAAGTACAATAAAAAGATATTTTGAAACATGATATCTTCTTGCCCCTCTGTCCTCATTAGGAGGCATGCCATATAGTTACACCCAGGTTGCAGGCTGTTCTAACAAAAAGAGTTCCCTATCTTCATCATGAAACTTGTAACAGTGTTTGTACTGAGCTTTGGGTGGGATCAAACACAGCATTTGTCACTTAAAAATGCACTTTCATGTGATGGGGAGTTGTCTGACTCCCTCACCCCAGACACGGACTTCCAGTGTTAGCAAGTTTAGTTTGAGATTGCCAACCACCTGGAAAGATTGGATCTGGATGTCCATTTATAGGACCTGAACTGGCATGTAGCATTTCAGAAAGTAGGCCACTGTAGTCTGGCTGAATGGAGACAATACCTAGACAAAATTGTGCAAGGCATTCCATTCCAGGACCATCTGCAAAAACAGATAGGACATAAGAACCAGCTGAGACAAGTGACAAGATTACTTGTAGGACACTGTCACTTGAAAAGACACTTCTTCAAATTGGGACTAGGGTAAAGACCCCTGTCTGTGAAAGGTGTCCCGAAGAAAGATGGAACAGTCCCCCATGTCCTATGTGACTATGAGGTTTTAACTAACTTAAAGATTTCATTCTCTGGGACTCATGAAGCTAAGTATTGATTACTTAAAGCACTGCACTTAATTTAAAGTGTGGGACTCATTGACAGCTAATTGAAAATGGGGATGCACAATAGATCAAAGTTGATTGTGCTGTAAATATTAATATGGCACACCCCTATAAACTGATCTGATGTTTTTGACACTGGAAGTCCTTTTTGTCTGCACTCTTCACTCTGTCCTGTTTGCTTGGCTAACTAGGCTTCAGCTGTCTGAAGCGTAGTACTGCCTCAGCAAGTTACTAACATGGCGCTGTGTTTAGTTTCCCACGCCCACAAGTCCGGATGTTGAGCCATGGAAGTGGCTGGAGTAAGTGCCACAACACATGCTTACTTGCTTGCGAGTGACGAACTCAATATTACACCATCCTGTTGTGTCAGTACATACTGTTGAATGTCAGAATAAGTTTAAATGCAATAAGGAGATGGTAACAGGACAAATATTTCCTTCCTTATGACCATTTTTCTTCATGTTCTCTTTGAAGTATTGTTTTTTAATATTGTTGTCATTGGTAAGTTGGTACACTGACTGACTTTCTGGCTCCCTATATACCTATGCAGGCAAGCTGGATGGTAACTTTTCATTTAATCAAAAAAAAATTGTACCTTATGCATTTACATAAAATTATGTGAGAAAGGCAGATCATAGATTGGAAGTGTTTGAGAACAAAGTACAAGTGAAATATTTGAACCAAAGGAATGTGAAGTAACTAACAAAAAAGCCCATTTAAATTTCAAAGAGATATTGTTGCCACAAAACTTTGTAAGTAACTTTGAAAAATTCTGACAGTTTATATTAAGATACTGAACCAATAACAAATATATTGTTGTTAAGTAATCTTCAGTTACTTGCAATGAAGATTTTTAATAATGTGAGGAACATTTGATAGTGTGTGTCTTATTAGATTTTTGGGCACCCTGTGCATCTTTATTAAAAAAATAATGCCAGTTATTTTTCCAAAGATATCTGACCAAGTGAATGTTTTTTGTTATCTACTATCTTTTTTTCTGTGATACACCATTATCTCATTTTCATAATGAAAAATAATAAATATTTTCTCGAGGTTGTTTCTCCAAGAGCAACATTCTTCGTATTTAGTATTTTTCCCTTACTGCACTATTAGGGAGAAACATAGCAGGATAAATGGATGGACATTTGTCTGTTATATATATTGTCACAGGTAGGGGTGTGACTTATAAGATGGGTTTTGGATTGCATGATTAAATTTATTGCACCTCATACATTCATGTAGTTAGGGACTACAGGCAATTACAGCACTATCACTATTCTACACTCTCTCCAGTTCACCATTATACACATACACACACACACACTCTCTCTCTCTCTCTCTCTCTCTCTAGGATTCTCAGTCTTCACTAGTCATATCCTGGCAACAGATTTATCGCAGTCTCACTGTAACTACCAATTCCTACTTGAAGACTTCTTTTCACTGCATAATTCCTTTCTTGTCATTTCTTGTCAATCACCTTTGTCTGCCATCTCCAGAACTCGATCCTATTCTTTTGACTGCTGTTCTGTATTTCGTTGTACCCTGTCTGTGCCCTTTTATAGCTCCTCAGCATGGACCCCACGGAAAACACTGTCTTCCGTTGTCAAGAATGCATGTTTACTTGTCCGTTACCTAGCAGTGGATGTCCTTCCATTTTTAAGTGTGTATGCTTTGTGGAAATATGTTTACGGACTTTGCCTAGCAGTGGGTTTACATGTCACAATATCATTAGAGCGATGGCAAAAATTATGTAATGAGGTAATAGGGAAAAAAGTAAAATTGCCCCATGTGCTTAATTAGGCAACATGTCCTGAAGATGTATGGGTGAGTGGAGCTATGGCTTCGCATATTTTTAGCTTCAGTACTAGATGGAGGTGAGCAGTCAGCTTCATGCCTTAGCTGCTTCACCCACAGTAAAAAACCCCCCCCCCTCCCAGTATCCATTGGATATGAGGCTGTGTAAGCCCCAGTGCCAGTCTGGGTGCTGTAAAGAAGAGAATAATCAATGGCCATTGCCAGGAATTCAATCATGATTGACTGGTCATCCAGCCTGTAGCCTAGTCACTGTACTGACTGAGCTATCCTGACTCTCTCCATAATGAGAAGCACAGCAGCTTTCTTCATCTGATACTTTCAGTGTGATTTGATCAGTAAATATGAGATGGTGTTATATGTGAGAGAAGCAAAGAGTTTGCAAAAAATACTATTGCTGATAAATTTCAAGGAATGATGATGTGTTTAAGCATCCTGCTGCACCAGTTCAATCACATGATAAAGGTAAAGTTGTCCCTATGCTTAACTGATTTAGTACTACCCACATCATGAAAATGTTAACATGATTGGGGGAGTAGATATATAGATCCATGTATTCTGGACCTTGGCACTAGTTGGAGATGAGTGATCAGCTTCACGACCCAGCTGCTTTACTGCCAGGGAATGAGCCCCTGGTACCCATCAGACAGGAGGCTGGGTGGGCTCCAGAACTGGTCTGGATGATGTGGAGAGGAGAAAACTCTGGCCCATTTGCCCTTACCAGGACTCAGACTCCGACCCCTTGATCTACCAGCCCATAGCCAATCGCTATACCAACTGCAGTATCCTGGCTCTTAATCACTTGATACACACTGTCTGTACATCCACCCCCCACCCCCATATATCTTGGAATAGTGCTTAATTAGTTAAGAACAGGGATAACTTTATCTTCTTACACACACACACAAAATACAGTCTCTAATATGGCTTCACCAATCATTGGTTGAACCACCATCTTGTAAACAATATGTTTCTGCCTCACAGAGATGTTGTCAGGTATATAATGTGGCATAAAGACCCATTGCTAAGCAATCACTCTGTAAACAATGACCGTTTCTGTGCAACGGCTTGCTAAACAAATTCCTGTGGCAACGAATATACACACAACAATAGAATTACTATTGGAGACAGGGCGTTTCTGTGTGGCCCTTGCTGAGATGTTATAAGCAATGGATAGAGTCTGTTGTTAGGGAGTTCTGTATGGGAATCTGTGAAGATAGAACCTGAGTGCGTGAAGCTGAAGAATCTCCACTGTTAGAAGCCATTACCAGGGAATGGCTAGTTAAGACACAGCAGCCTAGAAAAAGGGTTAGTGAGTGCTGTGGTGATTTGTGAATTATGTAAATTAGTAGTGGCACTGTAATTACTTGTACTTATGAGTAGTGAGTGTTTAATGGTCAATAAATCCAGTCACCAATCCAAACTCCATCTGTAGTCACTCATACACTTGACAATATGATGATTTATATGCATTGTTACGCTGTAATCTAGTGTTATATAGCCCATGAGGGCTGTACATCTAAAAAGTTTATTATTTGACCACAAACGCATTCATGACCAAAACACACACAACTAGGACACCATCCATGAAACACACATCTCCACAGTAAGCAGAAAGTAGAACATAAAGAGGAGTGTCACTGCACACATACACTTTTTACATAATTTTAAAAACTTTAAGAACATTTTATGTATTAAAGTTAAAGGGCACCAGAAATTGGTTAAATAATAATTGTTAGATGTACAGCTCTCACAAGCCATATGACACCATAGTACTGTGTAACAATTTGCTTAGAATATCATATATACCTGACAGTGTCTCGCAGTGGCTGAAATATGCCATAGTCTAAGTGGTGATTCAACCAGTGACCAGTGGAACTGCATTGAAGACTGTACTGTGTATGTCTGTGTGTATGCATGCTCACACATGTGTAAAGGAAAGAGACCAATTGTGAGAGATGTACTGACTGTAGAATAATATTCAAATGAATCTTGGACAGTTTGGGAAGATATGAACTGGCTGAGGATGGGGGCAGTGGTGGGCTTGTGTAAACCTTCAGGTTTCATGAAGAACATGAAACCTAGTGATCAGCTGAGTAATATAACTGCTCAAGAATGTTCATGTATTGTAGAGTTAGCTTATTAGTACTGCAAAGTGAGAGCACCTTAATATATTGTGAAAAGAGAGAGATCACTGTGCTCTTTATTGCAAACAGGTACTGTAATTACTTTACCAGGTTTTTCTGTTTCACTGTGTAAGTTGAGTTCGTCACAGAATGCATGATCTCTTGAGTGTGTCCTGTTGATTGCATGACTGAACTGGCATGGAAGGCCAGCTTTCTGAGAGTGAAGCCAAGTCTCAGACTTGTCCTGGCTCTCAGATTTGCTGACTCACGTTAGGTTTGCATAACAGTGAGTTCCATTTCTTATCTGAGTTGCAAAACAAAATTTGTAATTTCATTATTTGAAGTTTCTGTTATGGTAGCAAGTCAGTTGAAAAGTGTGATGTCTTCTCAGATTGGTGCATGGTGACATTCTTCTTTTTTCTCTAAACAAAAAAATTATTTTCCATTACTTATCAGGCTGCTGTACATCATCTTGTGTCTTCCTCAATCATAAAATTAAAGCTTCTATTGACCCATGTGTTGTAAGAAACGTTCTGGTTATAGTAACCAGTGAAAGGGCTAATGAAAATTGTCTTGAATTGTATGTTTATATTTCACACTTTCTTTTTATCCAGTGAGACATTTTTAAAACTATATGCTGAACATTGTGATCAAGTGTTTACCACTCCTGTTTCATATTTGTGAGCTCTTTGTGTCCCTCCAGCAAGTGGCAGGACAGTACCTCAAAATTATGCCACTAATTCTTCCTTTCGCCTCCTTCCCAATTCATTATTTATTAATCGTCGTATCGTTTGACGCTGTATGGCTTGAACTGCTGACAGCATTGTGAAGTAAGCCAGAAGTAAATAAATTAATTATTGAATAATAAACATCTCATTTAGAATGTTGAATAAAGCAACAGCTCTGATTGGCCTGTATGATACAAAAATATCATTTTATTTGAACTGTTGTGATACTCATGTTATGCGCTCTTGTCAGAAGGAAAGCGAGCCTTATGCATGTTTATGTAACCATTTACAGTAGAAGTTATTAGGACCCTGAAGACATCACATCACAGTAGATGCTTGTCTGATGCATGTGTAGTGCACCCCAGTGTAAGGATGGTGATGAAGTGACACAGTCTGTGCTTGTTTCAGATCATGAGGCTAGAAACTTGGAAGGAAAGATGGGTAGGTGGCAGCACCACAGTGCGTGCATCTGCATCACGTTCAGCGTCCATTGACACTGAGAGTGAACATGATGAAACGTCTGATCTCCAACTGCATCTGAACAGCGAGTCTTCGAGCCCAGAAATCAGCCCAGCTGCAAGACACAATGGCCAGACATTCAGTCCAAGTCTGGATGTCTGATATAAGCTGCCCTGTCCTGCATCTGGAGGTTCCTGTACAATTCCTGTTGGTTTAGTTTCCTGTCCATCCCCAGTTTTCATGAGACCACAGCCAGTAGCCAGCAGGTGTTACAGTTTATATGTCTGTAAATGAGAAAGAAGAAACCATCGACTGGAGCAAGGGTCCTTGTATGGTGAGCTCTCATTTACATTACCTTTTCCTTTTAGCTCTGTTCCCTGTACTGTGGCTGGTAGGACCTGTTCTCTGCTGCTGTTATTTGGTTTTTCTGGATTCGTTCCTTCCCTTTGCACACATATTTGATGAATGTTATGGTGGAGTGTGTTTGTTCCATGGGAACCAGACAGCCATATGTGCTGCCATGTTGTGTATATTTTGTGAGATGTAAATAGTGTATTTTGTGAAATTTGGACATCAGTGGAAGATGAGGAGAAGGAGGACAAGTGTTATTTGCGTCATCAGTGTATTATGTGTTGTATTAATTTATTAATGCAGTTTTAGGAGAGCTTCCAGTGACTGGCATAACACGAGAATTGGTAAGGACAACAGTATTAAGTGCTGCAGTATTCAGTGACAACTACAGAATGCAGGGTGTGCATGGTGTTGTAATACAGTTATAATGCAATATGTATGGCACTGTTTCTAAACACTGTTATGTCACTACAGAATGCATAAAGATGTACTGGAATTGTAACCAAGTATATGTTGAAGTGCTGCAGTTGGTTGAGTTGAGATTAACACAATCCATTGTTATCCGTTAACAAAATAATGAAATGAGAATCTTAATGAATTACATGCAGACCTACAAATATGTAATTTGAATATTACTGTCTTCTGGGATGTGACTTGCTGTAGTCTGATACATCACCAGTGTTTCAGGAGGGGACTGCTGCCTCCATCTTCAGGGGACCTTCCACGCTTCTATCCTAAACATGGAGGAAACAGATTTCTCCAAAATGTTCATAATGTTCTATCAAAATGCATGGCATCATATTCCAGAAAACTGTAATCTTTATAGTTGCTGCTGTGAGAACAGCCAGATCTTGCACGTGTAATATATTACCATGCCTTCTGCAGCCATAAAGGAGGCTGGAACAGACATTGTGATAGATGGCCTTTCAGATGGGTGAGGCTCATAGAGGCAGCCCCACTGCAGTCATAGTGATGTGTGGATAACAAACCATGTTTCTTGTGGAAATGAAATATGAAAATATGGATTCTTTGAACATCAAATAGTTGGCCGATAGGTATTCATTTTAATTCTATGTCACATTGTCAATCTTTTGACATAAGATTTTATATGATTTGAAGCTGTCATGGCAACCATATTCATTGAAGTCATTTTGGGTGATAAGCCATACGCAGATCAGGTTAGTACCCAATGTTCTGGAGACTGTCTACATGTCCATTATGAAGGATCGATAAGTGATGCAGCTGCTTGTTGCACATATTGTTTGGATATATACAGCATTCAGCCATGTCAGTCAGTACAAGAGCAAGTCTCTGAGACTTTGGATACTAATTCCGTCGTGACATAGCTTATGATCCAAGGAGACTTCATTCCATGTTAGTATTTTACTTACTGGTTTGAAGTTACTTATCACTCTTCAGTTGTTGGTTTACTACCTACTTACTTTTCAGTGCTCTGAAAGTATCCAATCTGCATTCACCACTCTCTCATGCATACACATGTGCATCCTGCTATTCTGATTCTGCAGTTGGTAGTAATGTATTATGAGTACATTTGAAATTGGCTGGTATAATGAAATACTCATATTTTAGAATAATTTGCTTACCAGCACATATTTAATTTGTAGTTGTTATTTCATAAGCATCAGAAGCAGTTAGCAATGTACTTAACTTTTTTTTTTTAATAATTTTGATGTGTATATGGAATACTCTAACCCATTGGCATATTTTGATGGCTCTTAAACATTCTCTTCGGTTGTGTTAGCCATTTTGAGGACTGATATATCATCAAATGAAAGCTGAAATAGTTTAGTTACAGAACATCAGATGTAGTAACCTGTATGGTAGTTTTGTAATACTTATAAATGCATTAGTTTTGAAATATTTTAATTTATTGTATTCTCATATTTCAAATAGTATAAGTAATATGTTAATGGGTTAAAAACATTTTTGTCTTTCCACTATTGCTAGACATTCCATCCACTTCTGCCACATGGTAGTTTCTTGGTAGCTGTATTTGTTTCTGTACCTGTGTCTTATTAGTTGGGAAGTTACCTGCCCTGAATTTAGGTTTCACTGGTGTTCAACTTCTGGGTCCATCAAATATTAGATATTGACTTTCTTGGTTGTAATAAATGATGATAACTTTATGTATTGAGTACTCCATATGAGTGCAACACCAGACAGTCCCATGATACCTGAACCAGCTATCCCTTCTTACACTGAAAGTACACCACTGTGAAAACCTCAGATCATACAAATGGGAAATTTAGAAAATAAAAACGGATTCTTACAGGATGACTGGGAAGTTACTCTAGAATTTTAGGAGGCTGTCTCTTTTTTAGCCATTATACATATTGAACAAACAATTCACAGAAATGAAGTTAAATTAAAAAAGTTCCTGTCAGTAAATTTCCATGTGCAGTTCTTTCTCAGCATGACATATAGCTTATAATTGATTTTATCCATCTCTGTAGTTACTGTTATCACTGCTGCATTCATCTGCTGTTTCAACCCATCTAAGTTGGCCATCTGCCACTACACCCACAGGCAGCATTTTGACATAACTCTATGAGAGAGAGTCATGTGGCATCAGATTTTATGATCTTGGAAGCCAAGTAATCAGGCCTGTGCAGTGGACAGGGAGATGAAAGTCTCATCACTTGGCCTCTGAAATCACCAATTCTGGTGCTCCATAACGTTTTATTACGGAGTTATGTCCAAAGTGACGTGTGGGCATACTGGCAGGTAGTCAACCCAAACTGTAGATCACTGGAACTATTAGTAACAGTAACCAGAGATTGAATTAAATCAGTTTTCAGCTAGATATCTGTTGTGTCATGAAAGGAACACACATGGGAATTTACTGACATTAGCATTTTGAGTTTGACTTATTTCAATAAATTGTTTTTTTAATGTGTGTAATGGTTAAGAAAATACAGCTTCGAAGAACCCCAGAGTGACTTTCTGGACATCCTATGGCACTGAGGATCAAGGAAAATTCCGTTACTTAGTAATGCCACCAGGTAGAACCATTAACATTTAGTATGTGATAGCTTGGTCAGTATAGTGACTAGGCTGCATGCTGGATGACTGAAGAATTGCAGTTTGATTCCTGACAGTGCCAGAGCATGAAACTGGCCACTCACCTCCATCAGACATCAAAATTAAGAACGTGTGAAGCTTTATTGCAAATCCTCCATATGCCTTCATGGCAGTGCTGACAGCCAAAAGGAAAAACCCCTTTGCAATGAAGAAGACCCCAAGTTCTTTGCAAATATCACCTGTAGGGCAGATTTTAAACATTACAAGTGCTCAGAGAAGATAAACACTTCAGTGATGACACTGAACTTGGTGTATTAAATATTTTCTAATTTATTACTTTGTCAGAATCAGGCTACATAAAAAGGGAAAGATGTGACAGTCTGCAAAGAATGTTTATTCCAAGAAAATTATAATCTATGAATACGTGAAGCATTAAAATATATTGTTAGAAACACTGGTTGAGTTGGTTGGTGAGTGGGTGAGTTAGTTAGAGGACTGCTGCGGTTCAATGCTTGTAAGCTGTTGCTGCCAGAAGCTGGTAGCTGAGGCACTGGGACAATTTGGTAACCCAAAGGAAGGGGATCATCTGCCTTCGGAAACTGTTACCAGAAAACTGATTAAGACACTGTAGGCCGAGAAGACTTAAGTGTGTGCTGTGGTGAATTGCAGAGTGTGAATAGCAATAGCACTATACTTATATAACTCCCACGTGGGAGTTTGCGGCAGACAACTATCTACTGAAATTGCAGCGCCTGCAAAACAAAGTTTTCCGCACCACTGGAAATTTTCCAAGGGGCACACCGGTTCGCGATTTGCACACGGATTTCGAGCTTCCATATATATATATATGATTATATAACAAAATTATGTAAATAACAAGCAGAAGTCATACAAAATAATGAAAATGCAAATATTCGCAACACTGAACAAGGAGAACCCCAACACAGGAAATAAGAGGTGGCGGTCAAGCATACAACCATTCAAGTGACAGACTGCTGTTGTAGCAGTAGCACGATCTGCTGTACTGAGCCTGGACTGACAGTCTCTCTGTATATATATATATATATTTTTCTTCTTCTTTTTCCCCCTCCCCTGTGGCGCTACAGCCCCAATTTGAGCCTAGGCCTACCTCCATGAAACTCTCCGTTTCACTTCGGTTTACTAGATCTTACACATATGGTAGGACTCCTTGGGCAAGTGATCAGCTCGTCGCAAGGCCTCTACCTGTAGACAAACACAGAAAAACGCACACAAACATCCATGCCCTGAGTGGGATTCGAACCCACGATCTCGGTTTCCGAGCGAGCGAAGACAGTGCATGCCTTAGACCGCTTGGCTACCGTGACCGGCATATATTGTATATACATACATTTAAT
The DNA here is from genome assembly GCF_002891405.2 of Cryptotermes secundus. Lineage (NCBI taxonomy): Eukaryota > Metazoa > Arthropoda > Insecta > Blattodea > Kalotermitidae > Cryptotermes > Cryptotermes secundus. The sequence goes on along the minus strand of NW_019721015.1, from coordinate 57,924 downwards.
AACATGTAGAATATAAATTGTTCATACTGACAACAGACTTATCACTGCTGTGGCTTGGCAAACGATAGACTTGTCCTCTTGTCAGATTTCCCCACATCAGCAAACCTGCAACAGTCTGGCATTAATAAAGATCTGGTCCTAAGCCCCAGATGCGTGCTTTATTCCAAGACACTGGCCGACTGACCATCGGTCATAACATAAATTTTGTAAGCATATCTTGTTTACTGGTGTGACAGGCTGATTCCCTGTCCAAAGAGTCCTTCTGACTGTATGTAGGATCAAGAAACTGAAAAAGCGGCCAAGGCCCAACAAAGGAGAGCCATAATAATAATAATAATAATAATAATACGAGTAATACCTTGTTTGCCGGTCACGGTAGCCGAACGGTCTAA
>NW_019721015.1:53055-57416 GCF_002891405.2 Cryptotermes secundus | reverse complement strand
TTGCGACGAGCTTATCACTCGCACAAGGAGTCCTACTGTATGTGTAAGATCTAGAAAAACCTAAGTGAACGGAGTTCATGGAGGTAGGCCTAGGCCCACTGGGGCTGTAGTGCCAAGAAAAAAAAAATATCTTGTTTACTTGCCCCCATAAAATAACTCCTGTTCCCTAGACTTAACATATGTTGCTGTAGAATCTATGTAGAGAGAAAGTGATCAACCCTCAACTGTGAATCACGGCGCTTGACTGGAGCAGACATACTCCGTGCACCAATTGGCCAACATGCGCAAGCAGGGCCGTCAGTAGAAGATTGACACCCCCAATTCGATACCCCAAGTACAGGCTCGGCCCCGGGGCGTTGAGGGAGGTTCAGTCATCTCTTCCCCGCAGCTCTGAGCCTCTTGTCAAAGTCATTCAGCGACTTCTGCATCATTCCGTTTTTGAGATGAAATGAGAGGCGTGGGAGTATGAAAGTGTTAATGGCGTCGAACGTTTGCCATAGGAGCGAGGAGATAACCATCCTCGTCCAAATTCTAAATTTTCGCAAACACCTACTGTGTTGGTCGCGCAACGTAGTAGTCAGCCGAGACTTCACAAAGCGTTCGTAAAAGTCGCCGTTGGGTAGGGTTTTGAGTGTTTCGCTAGGGACATCCCGGATATAGTACAATAGCGGGCGACCGTGACGAAGATGGAGCAAGCCCCTAATTCTCCGTCATTTTCCAAAAATCAGTTTAATATTCTGGTTCTGCTAACCAGAACGTATCAGATCATCATCATCATCATCATCAGTTATCTGTCAGACGACAGGTCCACAGTCTCTTCCAAAACAATTCCTCCACTTAATGCGATCTTGAGCTTTCTCCTTCAAATGAGAATATACTCCTCTGTCCCCAAGGTCATGCAGCATCTTCTTACGTCTTCTTCCTCATCTTCTGGTCACTTCTATCTGCCCCTCTATCTTTCCTTTAGTAACTTCTTTTAGAAGGCAGTTACTGCATAAGCTATGACCAATCCAATTAGCCTTCCATTTTCTTATTTCGTGTAGGATATTCCTCTGCTCACTGACTCTAATTAACACTTCTTCATTTCTCACATAATCGGTCCAACTAATCTTCTCCATCCTCCAACACCACATTTCGAAACTTTCCAGATGTTTCTGATCTACTGCCCTAAGTGTCCATGTTTCAGCCCCATACAGAGCTATGCTCCAAATGTAGCATTTCACTAGTTTCTTCCTCAAATTTAAGTCCAATTTGCTGGTAAAAAGATTCTTCTTCTTGCTAAATGCAGCTTTTGCCATGGCAATCCTGGATTTAATTTCACTAGTACACCTTCCATCATCTGTTAACAAGCTACCCAAATATTTAAAACATTTCACATTCTCCAGTTGTTTTTGGTCTATCTTTATTGTGACTGGGGTTGGTTGTCTCGAAATTTTCATTACTTTTGTTTTCTCCACATTCATTTCCATGCCATAGCACCTTCCAATTTCAATTAGTCTATCAATCATGCCCTGTAGCACAGTTTCTTCCTTAGCCATTAACACAAGGTCATCTGCATATTTCACAGTTTGAATAATTTGCCCTCCTACTTTGAAGTCTCCGAGCCCATCCAGAGCTTCCTTGGTAAGGCATTCGCTGTACAAGTTGAACAGAATTGGTGATAAACAGCATCCTTGTCGAACTCCTCTTCCAATCTGCACACTTCCTGTCTCCCCCCTGTCCAGTCGTACTCTAACTTTCTGATCCATGTACAATTTGCTAATCAATCTTCTTTCATGCCAATCGATACCTGTTTCTTTCAGGATCTGCATTAATTTGGTCCAGTTTACCCGGTCAAATGCCTTCTGCCAGTCTATGAAGCAAACACACAGTTCTTCATCTATCTCCAAAGTTCGTTCCGCTATAATTCTCATCATCCCAATTGCATCCCTGGTTCCTTTTCCTCTTCTAAATCCAAACTGATCTTCTCCAAGTACATCCTCTATTTTCCTTTCAATTCTTCTTTTAAGTATCTTTGCTATTATCTTTGCTGTATGTGCAATAAGACTTATTGTGCGATGGTCGCTGCATTTTGTAGCTTTTGTCTTTTTCTTTAAGGCAATCATTGTAACTTCTGTAAAGTCCTTGGGCCACTCTCCACTTTCATATATGGTGTTCATTAGTTTTGTCAGTGTTTTCAAACCACCTTCTCCCAGTAACTTGAGCACATCTCCAGGTACATCATCATCTCCTGTAGCCTTTCCCTTCCTCATTTCCTTGATAGCTTTTTCCACCTCACTTTGTAAAATATATGGTCCTTTCTCGTCTGTATCTACTTCTTCTTCCGGTTCAACTTCTAAGGTTTCTGGCCGATTAGGTCGATCATATAGTTCTGAAATATAATTTTCCCAAATTTTCAGCACTTGCCTCTGATCTACTATTCTATTCCCCTGGGAGTCTTCGATGCCAACATTTTGAATCCCATGATTCTCTTTCCATCCTAGTTCTTTTGTCTTCATGTACATCAAATCATAACGGCCTGTTCTTTGAAATTCCATAATCTCATTACATATCTTCTCAAGATATTCCTTTTTGGCCCTGTCCGTGGCTCTTTTCAATTCATTCCTCAGTCTCCTGTATTTCCTCCTGCCTTCTTCATTGTTGACATTCTTCCATTTCCTTCGCTCCTCCATTTTACTCATCATCTCCTGTGTAACCCATGGTTTTCTTGCTATCTTCTCAACTTTACCTACCAAATCACTGATAGTATCTAACATGCATTCTTTTATATCGTTCCACTGCGCTTCAGCATTTCCGCTTTCACCTTCAATTGCACCGAGTTTCTCTTCTAGAGTCTCTTGCACGCTTTGTCTTTGAGCATATAACTTCTCCAAATCCCATCTGGGTCTGCGCTTTCGAAATCCTATAATTTTCTTCAACCTGGTTCGGAACTTGGCAACCAGTAAGTTGTGGTCAGAGTCAATATCTGCACCAGGAAGCATCTTCACATCCTTCACACTGTTTCTGAATCGATGTTTCACAAGGATGTAGTCCAGCTGATGCCTCCTCCAATCCCCAGGTTCCTTCCATGTGTAAATTCTTCATTTTGGCTTCTTGTACCAAGTGTTGGTGACAATCAGTCCATTTCGTTCACAAAAGTCAATAAGCATTTGACCCCTGTGATTCCGTCTTCCTAGTCCATGTGATCCAACAATATTCTGATATGGTTCATCTCCAACAATGCTATTCCAGTCTCCCAATATGATGCTGTTTGTGTCTCATCTTCCTGAAGAATTTCTTCAATTGTGTCATACACTTTTTCCACTTCATCATCTTCATACGCTGGTGTTGGCATGTACACTTGCATAAGCAGTATATCTACCGGTATCAGATATTAAGCTGATAAGAACCCGTATTACATTTTGATGTGAGGTCGAGAAGCGATACACTTACGTGGCGTCGCGGCGCTTAAAAATATATTGTGACCTTCCCTTTCCGTGGGTGATAAAAGGAGGATGCGTAATATCCGGCTTTATCTTCATGTTGCGATGATATATTAAAGTTGAAAGTAAACAGGACAACACGGCGCGGAATGGGATGTCCTCCCCGCATATCCATTTATAATAACTGTCAATTATTGTGGTGAGCTCTATCTGTTAAATGTATTCTCAATACATAATAACTCTCAGAGCCACCTAGCGGCTGCTCTGGCGCTCGAAAACCTGGCGGCAAATAGAAACGAATGTACTGACAGCATGACGTTTCGGAAGAACATTTCAACTCCATCTTCACGATCGGAGAGTAAACCAGTTCTAGCCATATAATTTTAAGGTAGTTCGAGGAAGAAGTTTAATACAGGCTGAACGTGTGGCTAGGATAGGGGTAGTAATACATGCATATTTATGGATTTATGGTAGGGATGTGAGTAACGTGTGTACGTCCAAACGGGAACTAGTGAGTTACAACGAAAAACAGTGGAATAAGAACATTTGCATTAACAATTCAGTGCAATTTTCTCACGAAGTTGCCATGTTGCCACCGGACAAGGGGCTGCATCACGCTGGGAGTACTGGTCGAGGCGTGACTCAGCCGTTTCGGATAATTACATTTATTTGTAACAGGGACACCGTCAGTATCTCGGACTCCGCTGCTCGTCTTCAAATGGCAGGTTGTTTAGTATATAACGAACTGGAAAGCCTCAGTCAGGATACTCGGTGTTCCAGCCGAGATTCGAACCAGGCACTTCCCGAACACGAACTGTAAGTGTTACGGCTTTAGTGAACCTGCTCGGTGTATCACGACTAGTCAGCTTCTGTCACCGGTTGTCTTTACTTTTGGGTGACCGCAGGAGACTGAAAGCCCGGCATTTCCCCCCTCCCCCC
>NW_019721015.1:52131-52587 GCF_002891405.2 Cryptotermes secundus | reverse complement strand
GAGTTGATGTATAGATGCACATTTTCTTGACCCCGGCACTAGCTGGAGGTGAGTGGTCAGCGGCCAGCTTTACCCCAGGTACCCATTGAATAGGAGGTTGGGTGGGCCCCAGAGCCTGTCTGGACGACGAGGAGAACAGAAAATTCTTGTCACTACCGGGACTAGAACTCCAACCTCTTGGTCGTCGAGCTCGTGGCCATTCGCTATACCTACTAGGCTATCCCTGTTCCTAACTTACACGTACATTAGACACTACGAAAACGGTTTTCTCTCCATGACTGAAGTACGAGTAAATTATTTTATGTGTGGTCAGTAGACTCATGGGTGAACGGAGTTCATGGAGGTAGGCCTAGGCCCACTGGGGCTGTAGTGCCAGGGGGAAAAAAAAAAGTAGACTCATGGAGGCTAGGATACCTTAATCAGCATAGTGACTGACTACGGGCTGGATGACAGGGG
>NW_019721015.1:38038-52056 GCF_002891405.2 Cryptotermes secundus | reverse complement strand
ATATATATATATATATATATATATATATATAATGGCACCTGAGCCCATCTCAGCGTCGTACTTCATAAATACCTCCCATCAGTCTGTGTGTCTGTACGTGTATTCCCACCTACCGTTGCTAGGGAACGGTTCGGTAAACAAGTTCCACGGCAACGAATAGAAGAAACAATGAAGAAATGTTAGACGCGTCATTTTCTATGCGGCCCATGTCGTATCAAAGGAAAGTAGGAGATTAGTTCTTCCCGGAACTTGTTGTTTCTTCATATGTGTAATGTGATAACATAATTAGTCGGTTTTTAAACTAAAGCATGTTCAGGTGGTGATTATATTCACAGATGTTTGAAGCCTGAAGCTTCATTACAAAGTTGTACAAAATCCCACCAGGTGGCTCTCGTCACATAAGATTTCTCTGAAATAATGTGAAATTTCGCACCGAATTTTCTTTCTGAACTGGATTTTAAATTGCATAGGCCTGTTATATAAAACTTAATCAAGATCCGCGATTCGTTAACCAAATCATCGACCGTGTTTTTACACGAAATTTGTATTGTAAGGGGCACTAAAAAGTTTCCCTTTTCTGAAACTGTGAAGTCAGTCTATCTCTTCCGCTGTCGCTAAGCAGTCTAGTTTATGTCTAAACGCCGTTGGAAGACTAATTTACCTTGGCGTGTGTGTCTGTCGATCTGTCTGTGTAGATGACACTCTGGCCTAGGTGAAAAGGTTTCTTTTTTTTTTTTTTCCTTCGAAATTTTAATTCCCTTGTAATATAATTTTGGTTCAGGATCGTCCATGCAATATGACTTTCTATGGTCATCATATACCTGCCCAGAGTTACTGGCCAAAGCACCAGGCTTTTTATTTGATTTGACTTGATTTCTGTTGGGGTCATTCATTTCCGCTTTATTTCAATCCACGGTTTAGAGTTGCCGAATTGATTGGAATTACATAATTCTACACTAATTTCTTCAGGTGAAGGTGCTGTGATGCAGACTTTGGTGCCAGAGATCTTGACCAGAGGAAATTAAGGCACGATAAATCCGAACCAGTAAGTGGTATACGAAGAATCTTAGCAATGAACAAATGCCATCTGACAGATGTGACGTAATTTTCGTTTAGTTAAACCATATCTTTGGTTATATCTGTCGTAAGCGGCCTCCGTAGTCTAGAGGTAACGTTCCCACCTCATGACTCGTTGTACGCGGGTTCAAATACCCGGCGGAGGTCGTCGAATTTTTAAGGGCGGAAAAATTCAGGGAACAAGTCCTCCAGGAGGGACTTTAAGCTGTGTGTCCCGTGTCGTAACTTTACGGCACGTAAAAGAACCTCATATCCCCAAAGGGGATCACTGAGCCAAATTCCTGGACGTTTCCCGCCCAACAATAGTCTTTAAGGCCTCTGATAGATGGGGGAAGCATTATAGACACCGCTAAGCAAGTGGCCGAACTCGCCTGCTCGGCGGGACTGATGGTACGCACCATTTATCGGTAGGGTAAAGAGACTGGTAAAATATCATAGAGGGAAGCACAATAGATCAAACTGGTCGCGGTGCATGGGGAAACCCACCCTCTCTAAATAACTAACTAACTAACTATATCTGTCGTAAGGGCGAGGGAGCGTAAGAGCGACACAACGGGACACAGGCGCAAACCATCTCATGGGACTTAGTTCCTAGATTGCTAACACGATGGACACGTCTGTTTGCCGCTCCTGAAGTTACACATAGTATGTAGGTCCTTTCTTTTGTGAACTCTATAAATTTACGTCTGTTTCTAAATTAGTATAACATTACGCCTCGCTGTCTCATATCCCATAAATAAATATAAAATCTGTGTGTTCAGGTAAATGATTGTGCGTCATTGAGGAAGTGATCGTTCGATTATGTTTTTGGTGTTCGGTGACTTCACTGGGGTTGGTTTCCCTGACATCGCTGCTCATAAGAAGCGAATCTCTATACCTTGGAGCTGGAGCCAAATTCGTACAAGAAACGTAGCAAGTAAATTATGTGTTCAGTGTCTTGAATTGGGTTTAGTTTTATCGGATATAATGTTTTGTCCCACTCTCAGATTCGGAAGGTGTTTTTAGTTTTAAACTCTTTACCCGCTTCTAAAATTGATTTAGTTTTCGGTGTTACAACCTCAACATTTCTCGTAAGGTACAGTAAAAGTTATCTCTGTAGCAGACAGTGGAGGCCCGTAGGGTTGTGAGACGTCGAGGCTCCACATTTTCTAGACAGTAGGCTCACAGATGGCAGTGAAATTGTCAGCCTTACGCACCGGCCACTCTGTAACCCCAGGAAGATACCTGGTACTCATTTCTTTCAGATTCTGAGTCGACCCTAGGGCCATAGTGAGGCTGAAAGGATTAGGTCAATTTAAAAATACAGAGACCTCATCGGGAACCGAACCCGCGACTTACAGGCTTGTAGCATAGTGCCTCAACCAACTGCTTTACTGCGTGCCCCACATTTTTCGTAGCTTTAAATTAAATACAAAAACGTTACTATTCTGACCGTTTATAGTTTCAGCTAAGAAACTAAACAAAAATTGACGTAAGCGATAAACAGACAATTCCTCCATCTTCAGGGTCAAAGAGTAAGCCAGCCAAGCAAACAAGCGAGCGAGCAGCAAGAAGGAAAGAACCAGCAGAACAGACGAGCTTTACGGCCTGTTCGATTCACTCAACGTCAACCGCTCCCTCCTTCACACTAACATGATTTCAATTTGTTACCATGTGGTATAACTGTAAAATTCTACTGGCAGTACGAACAGAGAGTTCGTTTTTAACGAATAAACGCGATCGTTCTCCAAGAACACATCGGAAATATTTGTTGTAGACGCGAATTTCTTGTTTAGAGTGTACCATATTTTCGTTTTTGCCCATTGTTCCATGTTGAGGTACAGATTGCTCTGCAGTTTCGTTTTCAATCACGATGTGTGTCTTCGGTGCTCAACAGTCGCCCAGACTGGGGGTGATCCATGCAGTTACCCAAGGTCGGCGCCATCCTAAATGCTGTCCTAGGCGAAGGGAACTTTCGTAATTGGTGTTGTAATTCTTAGAACAGTTCTGTTTACATTTTTGCGTGACGTATTTGGATTACTGCCAATTAATGGTCACAATACGAAAAAATCGGCAGAAATTGAATTTCATTTAATAAAGAGCAAAGAAAGAAGAGGGGCTCGTAAAATGTAAAAGTTGTTGTCCCTGTGCCTAACTAATTAAGCACTACGCCATGAAGACGTATGAAGGAGTGGATGTATAGATCCACATTTTCTTGACTTCGGCACTAGTTGCTGGTGAGTGGTCAGCTTCATGCCCCGGTCGCTTTACCGCCGGGAAAGAGCTCCAGGTACCCATTGTGTAGGAGGTTGGGTGTGCCCCAGAGCCGGTCTGAAGGACATGGAGAAGTGGAAAGTCTTGATCCTACTGGGACTCGAACTCCCACCTTACGGTCGTGCAGCCCGTAGCCAGTCACTATATCGACTACGCTCTCCCGACACCTGCTCGTAAAATGCACCGTGACCAAATCGTGCCACCCCAGGGACCGCATGGCTCCCACGTGCTACCGCGCCCCAGCCCTGTGCGGTATGAGAGCGTCTTGTTTGCCGCGTTCCTCAGATAGCAAAGCGGCTGTATTAACAAGACGAGGTCAACCGGCCAACCTCGGGCCCCGGATCGGGAACAGCGTAAAATGTCTATGACAGACTCGGGGATGTCTGTAATGACAAGCATTAACAATCTGAAGTTTCAGTGCCGTTAACGGGCCAGAAGCAGTTCAGTTCACCAAAACTTACCTCGTTAAGGTAGCTCAGGCAGTTAGTTGCCGAATTCCCACCGCGGCGGCCAGGGTTCGTGCACAGGTCATATCATGTGGGATTTGTGTTGGACAATGTGGCACCAGGGCAAGTTTTCTCCGTGTACTTCGGTTTTCCCTGCCAAATCTCATTCCAGCGACTGCTCCACATTTAGCCTCATCTGTCCGGGGCTGGTACAATAGGGCAATTAGTGGCCGACGTACCAAGTGGACTCAGTCTCACTCCACCCCAAGAAACTAAAAAAACCACTCTAAGATTGCGACTCAACTAATTCAATAGAGCTGAGTCGTTTTTGAGTAAAATTCCCAGTATTTTTTGTAACCCCCACTGTTCATTACCGCCCGCCACTGGTCTCCACCCTGAGCCAGATGAACCCATCAGCCCCCCCCCCAGCCCGTTTCTGCGAGGTCGATTTTAATATTCTCCCATCTTCGTCAAAATTTGTATGCATTCCTCTACCGTGCGTGCTACATGCCATTCCCATTTTATGCCTCTTTGACTTTATAAATCTAATAATGATTTCGAGAGAAGTTTCAGAAATTAATTCTGAACTGCAACGAAGTAGATGGCCTCATACGTAAATGTGAAGACGTTAGAATCTAAGGAGGCGGAAGATCAATGCAGCAAGCATTCTCCGACTTCAATATGATCGTAGTTTCTTCATGGAGGACCTATGTGACTCAGTCACTATATTAACTAGGCTACAGACTGGACGACCGGAGAATCTGGGTTCAGTTTCTGGCGGCGCCAGTGATTTTTGTCTTTACTATGTCCAGGCTGGATGTGAGCCCCCGTCCTCTTTCCCCCGGGTGGGGGGGGGTAAAGTGGCCGGGACGTGAAATTGGGCGCTCATCTTCGTCTGATGTCTGGGTTAATGCGTGGAGCTATGCCTCCACTTCCTCGTAGTCTATATGACGTGTTTCATAAGTAAGAACGGGGACAAGTCGACCTTAATTTCTTCATGAATTGGGGCACTCGGTAGCGTAGTTGGTTGAGGCACTATGCTACAAGCCGAAAGGTCACGGTTTCGATTCCCGATGAGTCTATTGAATTTTTCAATTCACCTAACCATTCCAGCCACTCTATGACCCTGGGGTCGATTCAGCCTGTAACAGAAATGAATACCAGGAATCTTCCTAGGGGCTAAAGGGCGGCCGTCGCTTAAGGCTGACAATCTCACAGCCATCTCTGAGCTGAGTGTCTAGAAAATGTGGGAGCCTCGACGTCTAAGAGCGCTATGGGCCTCCAATGCCTGTTACATGGATAGCTTTACCTTTGTCTCTTTTCATGAATTCAATGTAGTGTGTTGTTCCCAAATATTTAAATTTTGTCGCATTTACGAAGGATTTTCCTATTATGCAAATGAGAATCAGTACACGGTTGAGAGTTTCAATAAAAAGTGAATAAGACATACAAGGGCCCCGCCAGAAGTCTTTCCGAAAGGGGAGAGAAGGTTGTCAGAAAATCTGCGTATAACTTTAAATCTAAGCAGTTTAAGGCAATTTTTACTGATCGCCATAGAGTAATCAGGACAGAAGAATATTTTTTTAAAAATAATCTTAATTTATTATATTAATATTTGGTAATCTTTTTTAATTTTTAGCCTACTTTCCTAATTTGGGAAAAATAAGTGTCTTATGAGATCACTTTGCTGTCTGTGTCCGTGTGTCTGTACGTATATCCCCAACTAACGATTTTTGAATGCCTGAACCAATTTTTGTGAAACTTGGAATGTATATTATGACACCTGAGCCCATCCTTCCCGTCAAGAATACCAACATTACAGTTTCTGAAGCTGCTGATTCGAAACCTTAATTTTACTTGAAAGCTAGCACCAGTCTTCATGAAAGTCGGTTAATATCATGCCAGATGAAGTCAACTCAACGGCTTACTTCATAAATGTCTCCCATCAGTATTACCAACACTTCAGCCTAAAAAATGAGGTAATAAGCTTAAATCGATCACAGTGGCCACGCGGTCTAAGGCATGAACTGTCTTACCCCGCACAAAGACTGGGATCGTAGGTTCGAATCCCACTTGAGGCATGGTTATCTGTGTTTATTCTATGTTTGTTCTGTCTTGTATGCATGTAGCGGCCTTGCGACGGGCTGATCCCCCCGTCCAAGGAGTCCTACCGACTGTGTGAAAGACAAAGAAACTGAAAAGGGATCAAAGTCCAACAAAGGGCTGTAGAGCCATAGATAGAATAAACGTAATATTACTTGAATGCCGGAACCAGTCGTCATGAAACTGGGTACGGATGTCATGCCACCTGAGCCCAACTCAACAACAGCATAACTTGCTTGCGTTTTAATAGATGCGCATTTCAGTTTGTATAAAACGAAGGTTATGTTATACTATTTTTATTGGCATACTTACGCAAACGCAATGAAATTTTGCTCAACTTGTCACGTGAGATACTCAGTTTGTGGTGATTAGTTGGCCGCGCCATAGCTCAAGCGGTTAGTCGCTGGCTTCCCGGGTCTGGTCAAGTGGGATTTGTGGTGGACAAAATGGCGCTTGGGCGGGTTTTCTCCGAGTAATTCGATTTCCCTTGCCTATCTTCATGCCACCAAATTCTCCATCATCATAATCACCCGGGCAGGCTACAGTAGGCCAATCAGTGGCCGCCGTGCCGAGTGGACCCAGTTGGACTCCACCCCCACTAAGAGANGAATTAAAAAAAGTGATTAGTTCTTCCCAGAATCTCATTTCAGAAATTCTGGGAGAGGAAAAATGTCTTGACTTACCTCCCTTGCCCCCTCCAGTGCCAATGAAAACATAACCTGTATAAGATAAGCTGTTTAGAAAAGCATGGGTTATCTCTGTGAGCTTCGGTCCATGAACGCTTGTTGAAATCTTCATAATTTTAAGTGGTATTGTTTAACTTAAACCAGTCTGCCTGTTTTCTACTTTGATGTTTCTGTTCTAGCATTCCCCTTCGACAGTCTTTGGAAATCCATATCTGAGGCATGTTTTCCTTGATACCAACGAAGTTTGTTCAGTTGCCTCCTGCGTAACAAAATGGGTGTGTGTTTTATGTGAGAGATAATACCACATCCGTTCGTGGTCATACATAGAGGAAGGAAGAACCAAGAATCGTGTGAGAAGCAAGACTTGTCACTGTGTTATCTGTACATTTTATCAGGCTCGGGAAATACACTTTTTATTCGTCGTTAATACATTTAGAGATCACTGAGTTGTAGTAGCTGTTTGCCGCTGTAACATACAAACTTAAAGTGGGTTAAGATGTGAGGTGACTTTTTGAAGATCACGGTCGTCTGAAATGTGACGCCGTGAAGTCTGGTAGATATTTAATATTTCGGGGAATCCTGCCTCTATCTTTAGCGTGAAGATGGAAGCATGTTCTCATGTCTCTCAGACTACACAGAATCACATACAAGCCTAGCAATAATTCCCCTACATCGCTGAGCGGCCCCATGATTATTTTCTGGGGATGGGAACCAGAAAGTTTGCTTACAGATTTATGTTTACGCCTTTAAGAATGTTTTTACTGATATCTCTAGAGTTGTGAGCCTCTATAATGAAACGCAGATGCTGCCACATTTAAAAATAACTGTAATTTGTTTATTAATATTTGGTATATTTCTTCCGTCTTTTCAATTTTGATTTTTCTCCAAAAATGGTGGGGTCTAGAGACTCGAATTTGTCCCCCGCTTTTCAGGCGCCTATGCCTGTGTCCCTATTACCATGACTTCTAGTTCCAGTCTTATGTTATTATTATTATTTCAGTTGAGTAATAACTTATTTCATAGAGCCGATTCCTTGAAAAGCTGGTAGTCGCTCAGTTTGTCAAGAAATTCTCTGCCTTTTACAGAACCAGAAGGTTCATTCCCATGTTCACAAGTGCCTCACCTGGTTCCCATGCTGATCCTCAATAAGCCAGTCCATTCCCTCAAAGGCACTTTATGGAAAATAAGTTCTAATGTTATTTTCACGTCTACGGCTCAGTCTCCAAATTTGTCTCTTCAATCCAGACTTTCAGACCACATCTTTGTGTACACTTATCATCTGCCCCATATGGGCTATATTTCCTGCCCATCATTTCCTCCTTAATCACATTGTCCTGATTGTGTGTGGTCTAGAGTACAAATTATAATGCTCCTCCATATGCAATTTTCTGTAGCCTCCTATCGACACACCCCATTAGGCACAGATGTTCCCTTCAGGACCCAATTATCAAACACCCTTAATCAGTGTTCTTCCCCTAAATAATAAACCAAGCTTCACACCCACAAACAAAAAGTTCTGGGAAGAAGTAATCGCCTACTTTCCTTGATACGACACGGACTGCATAGAAAACGATCCGCTTAACGATTCTTCTATTGTTGCGTCTCTATTCGTTGCCGCAGTAACGCTTTTACCAAGCCGTTGCCTAGCAACGTTAGGGGGATACACGTATAGACACATAGACTGATGGAAGAGAGTTATGAAGTACACCGATGAGACGGGCTCAGGCGCCACGATATTATTATTACTGTTATTATTATTTATTTATTTAAACTGAAAATGGGTTTTTACCCGGCGGCATTAGTACTACAATAAGACACAACACACAAATAACACACCACACTCAAAACACAGCAAACAAAACTACACAAACAATAAAGGACACACTACACACAATGAATACATTGCAAATACAATTAAATAAATTAATATTAATAAAAATTAGTATACTATGCACTAAACAGTAACAGTCATGAAATACGTAATGTCATGAACTGAGGCACTCACATGTCACCATGATCTTCACTTCACTACACTTGCGTACCCTTCACATGCTCACCGCAGGTTACTTCCCTTCCCTTCCCTTCCCTTCCCTTCACTTCACTTCACTTCATTCCACTTCACTACACTTGCGTACCCTTCACATGCTCACCGCAGGTTACTTCCCTTCCCTTCCCGTCACTTCACTGCATTTTTGATGATTCCCCCCACACCTTTACGTCGCCTAATTTATCACTTTCCTAACCCTTTTCCTAAAATTATTTGATTTACAGGAGGGTCCCTAAAGCAATTAACATATACATGCTAAGTTTCATAAAGACTGGTTCAGGCGTTCAAAAGTTTATATGGGGGTACACAGACACTTTTATGTTTCGAAAATAAGGAAAGTATGCTAAAGCAGGCATCCATATACACTCGTATTTATAAGTATATATGTATATGTAAAAGTACATAGACAGTGGATTCACTGGTTATTTGGGGTAGACATTTATTTAGAGCAAACAAAATTATCAAGTATATAACCAGAATGTGCTTCGCTTATTTGGGGCTCCTTGACGTTTAATTGGGCTAGTATCTGCCACGTGACACATTTGTGATTACTACTTCATCAGTAAGTCACCTAGCTACAGTTACTCACAGTTTTTCGGTAACCGATTTTTTTCTCTCATGGATGAGACTTGGTACTGCGGCCACTGTTCGGCCTATTGTACCAGCCCCAGATGACAGATGATTATGGAGCAGTCGGTGGAATGCGAATTGACAGGGGAAACCGAAGTACTCGGAGAAAACCTGCCCCAGTACCACTTCGTTCACCACAAATCGCACATGACGTGACCCGGGCTCGAACCCGGGCCGCCGCCGCCGCCGCGGTGGGAAGCCGGCGACTACCGCTTGAACTATGACACGACCCCGGTGACTGCCTTTGTGAGTCTGCCGTGGCGTATGCAGGGATGTTTTTCATGTACGATTTTAGACTTCCACAGAAATTCCTGAGAGAGATGTAACATTCGCCGACAAAACTGCCCCACTTGAGCAGGTGGTCACCACTCACCGCCAACTGGCGGAGATAACTGTGGAGTTTCGAAGTCTACAATTGCACGCGTTGTACAGCAGCAAGAGAAACTGCGAGATGGCCGGACAACAAGGAAGTTCCCAGATAAAGAAGCGTGAAAGTAAGGATGCAGATGTTGAAGAGGCCCTCAATCAGTGGTTATATATCGTAACTGGAGGAGGTATACGCCTCAGTGGTCCAATGTTGAAATGCAAGTCAGAGGAATTACTTAAGAAGCTGGGGCATAACGATTGTAAATAAACGAATTGAATTGAATTGAATTGAATTGAACTGAATAATCATTAACCAACTAACTCCATGGAGCTGAATCCTTCTTGAGAAGTCGCCAATTGTGCAGCTACTCAAGGATTTTCCAACATTTTATGGAATCCGAAGGTTCATTACCGTGTTCACAAGAGCCCCCCACTGGTCCCTATCTTGAGCCAGATCAATCCTTTCCATACCATAACATCCTGTCCCTAAGATCCATTTCAATATTATCCTCCAACCTACGTCTTGGTCTTCCTAATGGTCTCACTCCTTCTGGCTTTCACACCAAATTATTATTGTTATTATTATTAAGGAATTGAATTATATCAAGATGCCTTTCCGGAACATTTTCCAAGTCCATAGTGGGCATATTCGGCGAAATCGTGATGTCAGAATGTCGCCTAAGGACCATAATGTGTAGGAGGGGAACAATGAAAGGGGTATATGTGGAAACAGCAGCCTAGAGATGGAAATTGTCTGTCCCATTGAAATTTCATCGGGAATTCCACACAAATTTAGGTGATATAAGCTTGCCATCCAGCGAGGATGGGCTCATGGGTACACGAGTGTAGGATGAAACCTAAGTCAACTCGGAAATGCTACTGTAAATATCGTATTGTAGTATGTAGATCCGTTGATAAATAATGAATCTGTAAGTAATGCCCGTTAGTTAGTTAGTTAGTTAGTTAGTTATTGGAGAGGGTGGGTTAGCCCATGCACCGCGACCAGTTTGATCTATTGTGCTTCCTTCTATGATATTCTACCAGTCTCTATACCCTACCGATATTGGTGCGTACCATCAGTCCCGACCGAGCCAGCGAGTTCTCTACTGGCTTGGCGGTATCTGCTTCCCCCATCTATCAGAGACATTAGAGACTATTGTTGGGCGCGAAACGTCCTTGAATTTGGCTCAGTGACCTCCTTTGGAGATATGAGGTTCTTTTACGTGCCGTAAAGCTACGACACGGGACCCACGGCTTAAAGTCCCTCCCGGAGGACTTGTTCCCTGAATTTTTCCGCCCTTAAAAATTCGACGACCTCCGCCGGGTTTGAACCCGCGTACCACGAGTCATGAGGTGGGAACGTTACCTCTAGACTATGGAGGCCGCTTAGGAATGCCCGTTGCTAGGCAACAGATTCCTAACACGCATCAATGGACTAACTGGGAGGCTATACAACGAGGACCCCAGGCCGGCTGATAATAATTGAGAAAGTCATCTGAGAATTTTCAGTCGAGAGTTGAGTTCTGCGAAGATAATTCAGAAGAGTGGCAACGAGATAGTTGGCAGTTGCGGCATAGAATTGGATTGACAGTTGCTGAATTGGTAGCTGACAGTTGACAGTGAATTGACAAGAGTTCTGCACGGGCGGCTTTGACAAGAGGACCTGAGCACGGAAAGCTGAAGAATCTCCACTGTTAAAGCCTTTGCCAGGGAACGGCCGGTTTCGACACAGCAGGCTGGAAAAGTGTGGAGATCAGTGATGGCGCTATAATTACATGTAGTTCCGAGTGGTGTAAATCCAGTACCCAATCCATACCCCGTCTATATGTCACACACCCAAAATACGTGACAGTGTTTTTGGAAGATCTGTTAAAAGGTAAAGCTACCTCTGTAACAGGCCGCGGAGGTCCATAGGCTTGCGAGACGTCGAGGCTTCTCACATTTTATAGACAGTCGGCTCAGAGACGGCGGTGAGGTTGTCAGCCTTACGCGCCGATCTCCCTTTACCCCCAGGAAGATTCCTGGTACTCATTTATTTTAGAGGCTAAGTCGACTCCCCAGACCCTATATTAAGTGTCGCCAATATAGCTCCTATCACATAATTTCTCACGTCCATAGGTTCAAATCTCCGCCTGGAGACTGGATCCTGACAAGTTCGTGTTATGTCCTTCCTCTTAGCAAATTATACCTTAAAACAGGTCACAACCATTTCTTCCATGCCCTTCCCAAATCATCCATCTTATCGTCCGAGACTACATAGACCTAACCTCTGAATATTAAGTTTTTCTTACCTCATGACTTCAGTTACATAATTAAAAATGTAAAGTTGACACTGTTCTTAATTAGTTAAGCACTATGCCATGAAGACATACGGGGGAGTGGAGGTATAGCTCCACCTTTCTTGACCTCGGAACCAGATAGAGCCGAGTGGTCAGTTTCACGGCCCCACTGGTTTACCTCCGGGGAAAGAGCTCCCGGTACCCATTGGATAGGAGATGGGGTGGGCCCCGGAGTCGGTCTGGACAGTCTGGACGCTGTGAAGAAGGCCCAACAAACCTTTAATATCGTACAGTAAGTAAATGGGATCATTTACACTAATATGTATGTAAATATAAATTATAACTTTTCCTCAATTTAAACAAGTTTATTGTGTAACCTATAAGGTTGACAAATGGTCCTCAATTGAACAAAGAAATAAGTAATCTTCCATCCGAAACGTGAGATCCTCGCCAAGCCCTGGTAACAACGTATAACCTACAATTCTCGTATATTTCCAGTTCAGATTGCAGATGTCTCCACTTTTCTCTCAATTTAAAACGGGCTGCACTGTCTCCGATCAATACATATCACGGAGAAAACATTACGCAATTCGTGCTCCGAGGGTTATCACGGCCACATGGATGCGCTGCAATGTGAACAAGGTCATTCGGTTGACTAGCAAATTGTGTCACGCACACAAGCTTGTGCGTGATAGAGCATGTAGCATGAAGATTCACATTCCTTACATTAATCACATGTTGACAAAATTGGAACCTGAAGGTTCCACTGGAATGCTGATGATCTTTGTTGTACTGCATCACCACCCTTACATATCTTGAGGTGGCTAGTCCGGCGGTAACGCTCTAGATTTCTTTTCGGTGGTGCTAGATTCGAATATCGGCTGGAAACCCGGCTTTCTTGAGATTTTTCTTAATTTACCTCAATCTTTACAGGAACATGGGGGGGGGGGCCGTAGCGTAGTTGGTTGAGGCACTATGCTACAAGCCAGAAGGTCGCGAGTTCAGTTCCTTATGAGGTAATTGCATTTTTCAATTGACCTAATCCTTCCAGCTGCGCTATGGTCCCTTGGGTCGACTCAGCCTCTAACAGAAATGGGTACCAGGAATGTTCCTGACGTCAAAGGGCGGTCGGCGCGTAGTGCTGACAACCTTACCGCCATCTGTGAGCCTATTGTCTAGAGAAAATATGGGAACCTCGACGTCTCACAATCCTACTGGCCTTCACGGCCTGTTACAGGAATAGCTGTACCTACTACCCTACAGACACGTGCCGAGACAGTTCTGCCATTAGGCCATGAATCGCCTTTCTTCCAAGTTTTTCCAATTCATCAGTCAGTCGACGCTATATAGTATTCTTTTTCTTACTCCTTCATTCGGCCCTCTGGCTTGTACTCATTCAGAATTAATCTGAGACTACGGATCTTGCTATATATTGAAACACTGTCAACTAAACTACACAACAACAACAACAACAACAACAACAACAACAACAACAACAAAAAGAGGACACTAAAATTCCCCCGGCCTATTTTTTAATTGCTTCTGAATATTATTCCCCCCACGAACCCCTTTTTCTCTAAAAATTCAGGGTACGAGAACAACTTGCCCCAGGCCCCTCCACATAAACTATATCTCTACATGTTGTTTCACAAGTAGATTTCCTTCTGAGAAGGAAGGAGGACAGTTAAGTTAACCATTTGAAGCATGCAGGAAATGCGTTTTGGAGGATATACCAAGGCCCATTTCCGGGTCAGGTCATGTGTGATTTGTTGTGTACAAAGTGGCACTGGGGCAGATTTTCTCCAAGTACTTTGGTTTCCCCTGCCAATTCGCATTCCGCCGATTGCTCCACAATCATCATTGTCATCATCATCATCATCATCATCTGAGGCTTGTGTAATAGACCAAACAGTGGCCGCAGCTCCAAGTGGACTCAGTCTCATTTCACGAGAGACAGGAGAAAAGGACCCATTTCAACAGTTTCCTACACTAGCCAGGGTCTCAATGGCTCACGTAGTCAATTCACATAAGGCAGTAAGTTTCTGAACTACTGTGGCAATTTGAAAGACAAAATTCGTCTAGAGAGAGAAGAGAATGTGGGGCAGCAGTGAGACACACTACAATTTTTTTT